>NC_053028.1:30009663-30309663 GCF_003073215.2 Triticum urartu | reverse complement strand
CCATATAATTAAGTTTAGATTGCAAGATAGCACGTTATCTTTGTAGTATGATACAACTATGCCCGATGATCAACATTGATTGTTAGTCATTAATATTATATTTATTCTTTCAAAAGGGGGATCTCTCCGGTCTCTGCATTAGAGCGATGCATACGGCCATCTTATTAAACCAAATAAATAAGTTCCAACAAGGTCTCAAAGTCTTCAACTGGAAAAAGTGAAAAAAAGCTCACACAGAGCCAAAATGGGCTAGAAACATAAACTAGCCAAATAAAGGACGCCACAACCGGCTGGCTAAAGAGAGATAGGTAAACTAATTGCCTATCCTATTACATGACCACCATCCAAACTGGTTGAAGATATCCCGAGGTACCATCTCCGAGCAGATAGATCCAGTAACCAAACGCTCCCTGGCCTCCGTCGGAGTGAGTAGCGACCACGAACGGATCAACGCCGTGGCTCTGAAAATAACCTGCAAAAAATGAATGTGTGTTGTCCTGTTAAAAACCAAATCATTTCTGCAATTCCAGAGCGCCCACACCAAGGCGCAGACTCCAACACGAATATGTCGCGCTAACTCGGGCTCTACCCCATTAAGCCACGTTCCAAATAACGTGTTGACTGAACTCGGTGGAGTAATATTGAAAGCAATATGGACCGTCCTCCATAAAACTTTAGCTAGCGGGCAATCAAGAAAAAAGGTGTTTGATCGTCTCATCCCGATCACAGAAACTACACCTAGTAGGTCATGTCCAATTACGCTTTGTCAAGTTATCCTTAGTTAAAATAACTTGTTTATGGAGAAACCACATAAACAATTTGATTTTCAAAGGGACTTTGACAGCCCAAGCATGTTTGGAACTAGGGATCGAGCTTGAATTGATAACATCAACATATATTGATTTAACTGTAAATACTCCCGACCTAGTAAGCTTCCAGCGTAATTCATCGGATTGTTGGGAAAGCTGAACGTCCATCAGTCTACTTACTAGATGTAACCATTCTTTCCAACGATTACCCACTAACGCCCTTCTGAACTGAATATTAAGGGGGACTGATCGTAATACCGTTGCAACAAAAACCTCACGCCGTTGAACAATACGATACAAAGACGGGTATTGGATGGCTAAGGATGCCTCTCCGAGCCAAGTATCCTCCCAGAATTGCGTGCTGGCACCGTCACCAACAATAAACTTTGTCCTATTAAACAAGGAAAGCTTTACTTTCATAAGCCCTTTGCAAAAGGGTGAATCAGTCGGTCTTACTGTCACCTGAGACAAAGTTTTAAGGGCCAAATGCACCAATATTGACACGTTGCAGTCAAATGAGCCACTTGGGCCAACATGGATAATGTTTTTTACTAGCAAGGATCACATAAGCCATTATATAGTGTTGGTACCCTAGCTAATAACAACATATATCAACATTGGTCCTAGTTGCAGCTTCACAGGACCACTTATGCACGTGTCGATACCATCTTGACCAACACGCAACATTGGTATCATTAGATTGATACATGCCATAAGGGGTCCAAATCATTCACCAATTCTTGTAGTCACATTCCACTCCAAGATGCGACAATGGACCGACATGTATCAATCTTGATCTGTTTGCACAAATAATTGGTATAAGGGTCAGATGCACCAATAGATGTCACAATGCACTGAAACATGTCACTTGGGCCAACACGCACCATGCCCACAAACAAGGAACAAATAAGCCTATAGGATCCACATGCACCGATAAACTACGTCTCGACATGCAACAACTTTTCGTAGTCACATTGCACGCACAGTGCATACCAAGACACGCCAACGACCCGTCATGTAGCAATCTTCATGTGTTTTCACTAATCATGGTCTCTTTGGACTCACATATGCCATAAGGGCCAAATGCACCAATATTGACACGTTGCAGTCAAACGTGCCAGTTGGGCCAACATGGATAATGGTTTTTTTACTAGCAAGGATCACATAAGACATTATATAGTGTTGGTACCCTAGCTAATAACAACATATATCAACATTGGTCCTAGTTGCAGCTTCACAGGACCACTTATGCCACACATGGAGCACAACCTCGGTGCATGATTTTTTTTCGTGTGTCTGTGTCTGGATAAATGTCTTAAGGAGAGGCAAATTGGTTCGGCCGAACACACTGCATCAGACGAACTGGCTAGACCCTTTACCTCACACCCACATGGCGCTGATTCGAATCCCCCTGAGGCAGTTGGAAATGCAAATTTTGTTTTCTATGGGTACCGACACATGGGGTCCCCTTGTAATCCACACAAACGCGCCACCACATGTACCACATTTGGCTAAGTGCACCTAGTACTCCACATCATTTTCAACTTCTTCGTCGCCTTCTCGACAAGCGCCGCCGCCGCCAGCTCCCGATGCCGCCTCTCTTCGCCGCTGGATCTGCGCGGCCGCCGCCAACTCCGGCAAGTAGGTGAGATCTCCCCTCATCCCCCTAGTGAATCTTCTTCCCTTCCCAAACCGCATGCGTCTCCCTCCAGGCGTGGATCTGATCCAGAAATTTTATTTGATACATGCGGTAGATGATTTGTTGATGGATATGATGGTTCTTTGATATATTGATGGATGTCGTAGTGTAGGATCTGAACCGTACCAAGGAAAAGAGAGGCCCTGTGCAAATCAAAATGAGGCCCTATGTGTGAAAAAATAAATCGAAATAATTCATCCGTTCTTCACTATAGTATGTAGTACTGACATTGGATTGGATCTGATTGGGATTTATTAGGTAGATGATAATGGCATTGCCATTGTCATTGCCATTACTTTTTTATGTAGATGATAGTAAACAGATTTAATAGGCATTGCATTTTAGGTTATCACTATGATTTATTATATCTATGATCTTTGTATTGTACTATGGTAGCGTACAATTCAACTTAGAGTTCAACATGTTTTGTGTGGAATGGAGGAAGCACCGTGTCGACGGTGCAAGTCACGGTGCCGGACCAGCCTTTGTACTGCCACGCTGTTCGGCATGTACTTCCAGCCTACCTTTGTTTTTGCAGCGGTAACAATTTATATGAACCTTCTGACAGTTCATTAATTTTGTTTTTATTGCTATTTGCACTTATGCATTGTGTTTGTTATTTGTTTTTATCTTGCACAGATCGTCCCATGCAATGTGAGATTAGCATTCAATGAGCTCGTCGGAGACACCGTGACCTTCGACGCTCTTGGGGGGCCGTACACTATGCTGGTCGATAAGGGGTGAACAATAACCCAGATTGGAGGAGATGAATGTGATCGTTTCATCGCCCGCTTGCGTCTTAGTGGGGGTGAATTAATCAGCTTCTCCTTCAGAGGAGGAAGGCCCAGGATTTCTATTATCTATCTAAATTTGATTTCCGATAGTGAGGATGATGTTCATGAGGAGGACGATGGTGAGGATTCAGATGATGATGAGAACCCAATTGATGAAGCACTGTATGCCCAAAGACTGAGGCTGAGCGGCGATGAAACGTGCAACCTCTGGGACATGCTTCCGCTATGTGAAGACTACGTCGGGATTCCATTCGTGACCCGCCTCACAAGGACGAATGTTAAACAGCATCTCATGGTATGTTACTTACTGTGGTAATTACATGATATGCATGCTTAATAAGTGTACTAGTTGATATGGTATGCATGTTGTAGTAGTGTGATGATATGCCATGTGTAGAATTTATTTAGTGCAGATTTTTTTATGGTATGCATGTGTTGTAGTAATGCGATATATCCTTATGTAGTGTAGTAATATGCGATGATATGGTTAGTGTACGTAGTAAACTAATGATATGCTTAATTACTGTAGTAATTTGATGATTAGCGTCTAGTGTAGTGATGTGATGATATATATGCTCAGTGTTGAATCCAATGATATATGTGTCTCCAAGTGCATGATTTGCTGATAATTGCACGTGACATGCTATTATATCATATCAACTATTTTCAGAAATTACCTAAGAGGTTATCTGTTAGCCGTGGAATCGAGCCACATGAAGAAGGCATGGCTGCTGGACTACGCCTTACCAGAACGGGCTCCATCATCACCTGTGCCTACCCAGTGGACACTGACGGTCGCACTGTCTTCAACCGGGCGGGGTGGAAGAAGTTCCTTCATGGCAAGAATCTTTGGGTAGGTTAGGGCATCCTTCTCACTGTTGCGAACACCCGTCGCCATGACTTGAGGATGATGATCACCATCAACCTCATTTAGAACTGGCGGGGCCATGATTCGATGTGAAATGAACTTGGTATGTTAGCTCTTGTTTCCGAGTACTTGCCGTGTATTACCGTACCTATCTATATATATCTAGGTTCAGTAAATGGGCCATGTATCGCTGTGAAATGAACTTGTTATGTTTGGGGCTTGTTTTGTTGTTGCCCCAGCGGTTATTTGAGACTTCCTTGAACTTGAATCTGTCTTGACTTGTTGTTGGATGCTTGGTGGTGTTGCTTTTTAGTATAAAGCCAGGGGGGTTGGGGGACCCTTTTTCGTAGGTTCGGTTAATGGAGTTTAGTTCTAATTGTAGTAATTGTTTTCTTTTCCATACAATTCTGAACCAAAACTACACATGGCACAACCTTCTGTGATTAGTTCCATTGGTAACTAGTACTCCCTCTGTAAACTAATATAAGAGCGTTTAGATTACTAAAATAGTGATCTAAACGATCTTATATTAGTTTACGTAGGGAGTATTGAAGAGCAGCCACAAAGTTCCATTCATGATTTACTTGAATTTTTGTTTTGATGGATAAACAAAATAGGAAGCTAGCAAACTTATTTAACGAGATAAGCAAACTATGTACTTGATGACATAAGCAAACATGTTCAACCTTGACAAACAGGACATAAACAAACTGGTTCAACTCTGACACACATGACATAAACAAGCTGGTTTAACCCAAGAATAGCAAACTACAAATTTCAAACAACAAGATAAAGGACAAGCACAAGCGCAAGCAACACGAAGGCAGACTTTGATGTCTCCTCATCCCGCACAGTGGCAGTGGTAGTAGGGGTCCGCTTCCTGCTCTTTTGAAATTTCCAGACCTCTTTTGATGTTGTTGATTATCTTCCACGACTTGTAGGTGGCGTACACATCTATTGCTGCGTACTCGATGAGGTAATTTGGCAGTGGGCTGTCTCCCCGCAGTTTATGGTCTGCCTCCCTGTCGATCTTCTTCTTCATCTTTCTGTAGAATGGGAGGATGACGCTAGCTGCAACATCAGCCAAGGAGTCATACGGTTTTCCGTTGTATGGAACTCTCCAGTTGCGCTGAATGTCGATGTTCTTGTTGGGGTTTATCTCCAAACCAGACAACTTTAGCTTGTCCCTGTCATTTTTAATGCTGAAACCGGAAAACGTGAACAACTTCTCCTCCTGTAGGAGCTCTTTGAGGCGCTCTGGCCTCCTAGGGGAGAGACAAGTGATGAATACATGGAGTACTAGTGTTTATTTTCCAAGATTTAATCTTCTGTTTTTTACGGTTTACAAGTGAATAATACATGGAGTAGATGCTTAGACAGTATAAGTCATGGATGAATGTAGTTCAAAAACTAGTACACAAAGTTCTGAAATTAAAATCAAGTACACCATGTTATTTTTCTTTTCGGAATATATAGTTGAGTTAATGATCTATTTGCTTTCTTAGTGCCAGTTTAGTTTTATTATTTTGAATAAAATAACATATACCTCTGCTTCACCAAGTTCTTAAGTTTTTTTGGTGGTGAAAAAAACACAAGACCAAGTTCAGAAACTACTTCACTACATCAAGTTCAGAAACTACACTAATGAATCAAGATGAGAAACTACACTGGTACATCAACCTCACGAATTAATCTTGTGCAACAGTTTCAGATACTAATCATGTGCATTAGGGTCAAAATATATTCTAGTGCATCTACTTTGAGGAACTGCACTAGTGCATCCATTTTCACAAACTACACTAGTACATCTAGTATGAAACTAGTCTAATGAAATTTCGAGGGAGCAGTATTGATGAATGGAAGAGGGTGAATGAGTAGGATACTTCACCATTTTGTGGCCGCAGCGATGTGGTACACGAGGCAGAGACCCTCCACGCTGATCTGCAGAACTGCTGCCATCTGCGGAGGTTCATCATCTTTGGTAAACTCCACATCAACGCCCATCATATGGGGGTACGAGCCGCAGGCGCTCCTCCTGATCCTAGAGATCATCTCGTCGGCCTTGTCTGGTTTGCTGGTGCAGACGACCTCCAGCGTCTCCTTGTCGTGGAGCTCAACCCCTGTGAGGGTTACAGTGTACTCGCGCTTCTGACCGGGAATGTGAACGACGTCGAGGTTGCCGCTCTGGTGGGACGTCTGGCCACAATGACGCTTGGCAGACGCTTCCTCCAACATTGCCCTCCTCCTGCGACTGCGGGCTTCGAAGAGAGATGTTTGTGGGTTGTTTGCAGAAGAGATGGAAGCGGCAATGGAGATTCTCGGAATGAGGCAGTGATGTAGTCGTTTTGGGGCTTTTTCACGCCTGGGATGGGGACGTGGGGGAGGTAGTTCGTCTAGGACGTGGGGGAGGCAGTTCTTCTAGGACGTGGGGGTAGTTGTGGTGGGGCGCAGTTGCAGTCCGTCGTGGCAACCGCACTCTGTGCACTACTGGGTGCCCGTGCGTCTGAGTTTAGTGCCACCACGGGCCTGCATCCTGGCCCATATCACTGGGCTTGTAGTCGTATGCAGACTGTGGTGTGAGCAATCTCATGTTAGGTAGGTGGGCTTTTTTCTATGAAATCTTTTTTACCTACGAGAAATTTTGACTTATACTAAAATAACACCTCCTTTTTTTAGGTACACGTGTCTTATGTGACAAGTTTTAGTTTGATAACAATGAAAAACATGTATAACCTTGCCACATTGCCTTTCTTGGACATGTATAAAAAGCTTAAGTTTGAAAACAATTGAAAAACCTTGCATCATTAAATTTTAATTATAAAATAAATATGTAATATTGCAGTGAAATTGTAGAACATCTCCAAATCAACCATCTTCAACAAATTTTGGAAGTTTCATCACATGCGTGATTTTTTCGTTCATTAGTACAATGTCGACCATTTTCAACATGTATTGCAAGTTTTGTCACGTATGGCGTTTTTCGGGCATATGTGACACGAGGAAACCATTGTTAATACTAAAAAAGCAAGAACAATATTTTCTAGATCGTTTGGGATATCATTGTGATATTATTGAAATCTCACATAAATCTCGCGATTACAGCTAGCGCCTCATTCTAACCACCCGGCCGTGCCATCCGCAGCTCTGACGACTGCTGCAAGATCAGATCGGAGACCTGGGCTCACACGGATTACAGGAGTTGCTGGTCACCGCCCACTGCCATGAGGGGTCAGACTTCAGTGTTCTTCTCGCCGCCCCATCCTCGCGTGACCGCGCCGTATATCCTTGCCGCCGTCTACCGCGCTATACGGGCACTTATAGTTTGCCACGCACTATCCGCGGCCATCAACCCGGCGTCGACGTCTCTGAGAGAAGGTATTTCCTGATCGTAGCTTTTTTTAATCGTTGGCGGCCGCTCTTTTAGTAGTTGAACCCTCATAGGGTTTGCACAACTTCACGTGGTTAAGAAATTGGATACCCTTGTTAAACTGCGCTTATTTTATGCATGACCAAATAGGTTGTGTGCTTAAACTCATAAGTGGATCATATGTTAAATGATCCACTTAAATTTGACAGCAAGACCATAGCCAAACAAATGTTGAGCCCATTCAAACACAAATAGGTAGCATCAATTGATACATGATCTTGCTCATGCCCTACTTTTAGCATCATTTCATACATGTTCAGTTCTTATCATAAAGTGGATATATGTACTTTTGGCAATCATGAACATCCCCTACTTACTACTATAACCAATGCATCCTTAGTACAAAAATTGAACAGGCAATACGATTGCATTGGCAATCATTTGAATGCTTTACTTTTGGCAAGAACTAATGCATAGTTGAGTTATAACTAGTCATAGATATGGTTGGAACATCTTGAGTTATCATCATGGTCATGCAGAGACCCTAAACCATCACCAGATATGTTGAGCCCATTCAAACACAAATAGGAAGCAGCAATTGATACATGTTCATGCTCATGGTCTACTTTTAGCATAATTTGGTACATGTTCAGTTCTTACCAGGAAGTGGAAACAGGCACTTCTGGGAAACATGAGCATCCTCTACTTATTGCAATAACTAATGCATCCTTAGTAAAAAGCTTCAAATGGTAATAGGTAGAATTGGCAATCATTTGCATGCTTTACTTTTGGCAAAAACTAATGCATAGTTCAGTTGTAACTGGTCATAGATATGGCTGGAATATCCTGAGTTATAAACTGAACGTAATCATGCCAAGATATAACTACCATAGTCATCGTAGTAGAGTTCCTAGCATGCATCACCGTACGATTCTAGAACGGAAGAATAACAACCTAGACCACACTAAAGCAGATTAGCAGCAAACACTTAGTTAAACGGCAGACCGCACACCATAAGTTCACACCCACCATAGACCATAGGACATAAGTTCTTAGACACCATAGACCATAAGTTTTAGAGTCGACCAGCGAATACCGCTAACATAAAAGGACACGGCGGTCCTGGGGCTGCAGCAGCAGTCTAGCAGCACATCTCTTCTCTCCCTTGTTCAGCGGCGGCGTGGCGGGATGTATGACACGGCCGGGTAATTAAGCTACAGTAACCCTCTTGGAATGATGCCATGTCATCATCCTTTTCCTAGGCCAATTGCCACTAGGTTAAAACTCAAGTCAAATTCGAATTTAAAATGCAAGTCAATCTATCATCTCTTCAAACTTTCAAAAAAAATGTTTGTTGGGTTGAATATATTCACAAAGTAATTATCATATAAGAACCAATATTATCTGAGTATCTAAAATGCCATTAACCTATCTAAACTTGGACCAGTAGTATTTAATTTATCCTTTAGAAATTTAAATAAATGGTGAAACTTTTCCAAATGAATTGAAACCTTGTATGCTGCTTCAAAATCCTACCTAGTAATTATGTGCAAAGTTGCACCAATAACTAAATTCATTTAGTAGCTCAAATTAATGCAAAAAAAAGGTGAAACAAATGAAACAGAAAAGAATAAAAAAAGAGAAACGAAGAAAAAAAAAGACAGAGACAAGAAGCCTCCCATCCCCCACTGGGCTGCGGCCTAACTAGCCTCTGGGTCACCAGGTCGGCCCACCCCACTCCCCATATCTTCCCGTGTCGACCGAAACCCTAAGGCAACCACTCCCACTCCCCCCCACGACGCCACTCCCTCTCCCCCTCCTGATCCAAACTGGATCGAGGCGACATCTCCCCACTCCCCTCGCTCCCTCTGCCCCTCCCCGATCCAGATCAAGGGGCAGGGAACCCCGGCGACCGCACCGCCCCGCGCCCATCCTGGTGCCGCCCCTCGCCGGATGCCTCGCCCTCCTCCCTGGAGCCCCCTCGTCACGACTCCCCGCCACCTTTGCGCCGACCCCGATGAACGCCGCTGGCGCCGTGCCGTTCGCCATCGCCCTCCTCACCCCGCTGCACCACCGGCCACCCCGAGCCCATTGCCCTCCCCGTCCGGCTCCCGGTGAGCCGCGCCTCCCCCCTTCTCGAAACCCTCCCTACCGCGCTTGCCGCCGCGCCGCGCCGTCAACCGTGGCCCTGCTAGTCCCACCACCACCGGAGCCCCTCGCCCCACCCACCGTCAGTCGTGCCCAGCCGCCACTCCCCTGCAGCTACTCTGCCGCGAGCCCTCACGCCGTCGCCGACCCGCGCCTCCGACCGCTTCTGATGCTGCAGCCCCTCCCCTGCTTTGCTCCGCCGTGCGCCGCACCGGCTCCGCCTCATTTCCTCCTCTGCGGCACCGCGTCGCCTGCCCCCTTGCCTCCTACCGCCCTGTGTCGCCGTCCAGCCGCCGCCGCTGCGGGCTTTGGCTGGGCCGCCGGCGCCCGTGCGTGCCCTAGGCACGGGCACGGCCTCGATCTCCACCGTGCGTGCGCGTGTGTGCACGGCCACACTGATGGCCAAATGGGCCAATGACGATCGGGCCCCATGCCCCTCTTCTGGAATAAGAAAGAAAAAAATAAAAATATAGAATTAAAAATAAATAACAAATATTAATTAATTAATTAAAAATGAATTAATTAACTTAATTGTGTTTTCTTAATTAACTTAACACTAATTAACCTACTATTTAATTAATTAAACTTTTAGATTAAATCAAGTAGAAAATGACAGTAGGCCCCGGGTCTAATTAATATGATTAAGTTAACTCTAACTAAAGACTGGGCCTATGACATGCGGGACCCACCATGTGCTGTTGACAGTTGACCGGGCAACTGTTGACTGCTAAGTCAACAGTTGACCAGGCCCACCAGTCAGCCTCTCTGGCTGTGTATCCGATGGGTGCATAAAGCATTTTGCTATTATTACCAATTTGTTAATAAATTCTGTAAATGCAATAAAACTTTGGAAAATCATATAAAATAATCTGTAGCTCGGATGAAATTACTTTGTACATGAAAATTGCTCAGAACGACGAGACGAATCTGGATACGCAGTCCATTCGTCCGTCACACATCCCTAGCATAGTGAACACGTAAGTTTCCCCCTCCGGTTCATCTACCCAAAAACGCGAAACGCCGGGAATACTTTCCCGGGTGTCCCCCCCTTCGCCGGTATCGCCTATCCCTATGTTAGGTCACCCCTAGCACAACGTATTGCCGCGTCTTACCTTGTGTTACATTTGATTGCTTTGTTATTTATTGTGTTCCCCCTCCGTTACTCCTTTCCGGTAGACTCCGAGACCGCTGCCGATGTCCATGTGTTCGACTATATCGAAGATGACCCCTCCTTGCCAGAGCAACCAGGCAAGCCCCCCTTTGATCACCAGATATCTCCTACTATTCTCTCTACTGCTTGCATTAGAGTAGTGTAGCATGTTACTGCTTTTCGTTAATCATATACTGATGCATAGCCTGTCATTGTTGCTCCAGCTATTGACACCTTACCTGCAATCCTAAATGCTTAGTATAGGATGCTAGTTTATCATCAGCGGCCCTACATTCTTGTCTGTCTGCCATGCTATACTATCGGGCCGTGATCACGTCGGGTGTTGATCACGGGTATATACTATACATATTACACATGATATATGTTGTGACTAAAGTCGGGTTAGCTCGTTGAGTACCCGCGGTTGATTCACGAATTGGGGGCTGGAAGGACATACTTTCCCGATGACCCTCTGTGTGGATCTTTGTGGCGAAGCGACAGGGCAGGTTGAGACCACCTAGGAGAGAGGTGGGCCTGGCCCTGGTCGGCGTTCGCGGTTACTTCAAGATAACACGTTTAACGAGATCTTGGTGTTTGATCTGAGTCTGGCCACTGGCCTATACGCACTGACCATCTACGCGGGGACAGTTACGGGCACTCGACGTCGTGGTATCAGCCGAAGCCTTCGTGACGTCAGCGACTGAGCGGCGCGCGCCGGGTTGGACTGGAACGCCTGCTCTTGTATAAGGGATGCTAGGTCTGCTCACCGGCCGTGTACGCAACGTGCAGGTGTGCAATGGGCGATGGGCCCAGACCCCTGCGCCATAGGATTTAGACCGGCGTGCTGACATCTCTGTTGTGCCTAGGTAGGGCTGCGACGTGTTGATCTTCCGAGGCCGGGCATAACCCAGAAAAGTGTGTCCGGACAAAGGGGATCGAGCGTGTTGGGAAATGTGGTGCACCCCTGCAGGGAAGTTAATCTATTCGAATAGCCGTGATCTTCGGTAACAGGACGACTTGAAGTTGTACCTTGACCTTATGAAACTAGAACCGGATACTTAATAAAACACACCCTTGCAAGTGCCAGATACATCCGGTGATCGCTCTCTCACAGGGCGACGAGGGGAGGATCATCGGTTAGGATTATGCTACACGATGCTACTTGGTGAACTTACCATCTACTCTCTTCTCCTGCTGCAAGATGGAGGTTACCAGAAGCGTAGTCTTCGAAAGGACTAGCTATCCCCCTCTTATTCCGGCATTCTGCAGTTCAGTCCACATATGATAGCCTTTTCCATTTAATACCAATGCATACATATGTAGTGTAGCTCCTTGCTTGCGAGTACTTTGGATGAGTACTCAAGGTTTCTTTGCTCTCCCTTTCCCCCTTTCTATAGTCGATTGTTGCGACCACACGTTGGAGCCCAGTAGCCAGACGCCACCGTTGACGACGACTACTACTACTCGGGAGGTGCCTACTACTACGTGCAGCCCGCTGATGACGACTAGGAGTAGTTTAGGAGGATCCCAGGCAGGAGGCATGCGCCTCTTTCGATCTGTATCCCAGTTTGTGCTAGCCTTCTTAAGGAAAACTTGTTTAACTTATGTCTGTACTCAGATATTGTTGCTTCCGCTGACTCGTCTATGATCGAGCTCTTGTATTCGAGCCCTCGAGGCCCCTGGCTTGTAATATGATGCTTGTATGACTTACTTTTTTATTTGTAGAGTTGTGTTGTGATATCTTCCCGTGAGTCCCTGATCTTGATCGTACACGTTTGCGTGTATGATTAGTGTACGGTCAAATCAGGGGCGTCACAATATAGTAGGGCTCATTGACTTTGACAATCTTGAGGAAGCACCCGTAGGCCGCATGTTTTGCGAGAGTACTGGCCTTTTGCTTCCTACTGTAGGAGTTGCCAGTGGAGACGGCATGCTGCATCAAGCCATCGATGCCGCCCTTGATCGACTTGCCACAGAAGGGGCAGCCAAGCTTTCCATAGAAACGGTACTTGAATTTTCCAGCAATCAGCTGCCTCATGATGTAGCGGCTCTTGCTGTGCCTGTTGTCCATGTCATACCCCACATCATCGTCATCCTCCTGTGAATTAGTACACAAAGAAGAACTCAGTTAATCTATTCTGCTACATTGCTCTTAATTAGAATGTTTGAAAAGTACAGACGTGTAACATGACAACTATCTATTTGCTTGAAATAAGGCGTATATGCACATACATAATTGACCCAAATAACTTGACATGCATAAATATGGACGGTGGAATAGTTGCACTAATTGGTTATTGCACAAGAAGTACATAATTAACACATGAAATAATTCATAATGTGGCTTGGTTTAATGATACTTGATACTTGTTATAGGTGTAATTCTGATTGGAATCAGAAAAAAGGCTTCGGGGGTTTCTTCTATCTACTGGAATCAAGAAACCATAATTCTTTCTGAGAGTAGCAATACTAATTCTCCAACATTGTCAGTATGGACGAAAATGCCAAGAGCACACTGACAAGTCAACGCATAATGCAGAACTACGCTACAGCCCATACAGCTCGATTTCATCTATCTGAGAGAGAGAGAGAGATTGTTTTGTCATTTCATATGACTAATTTGACATTAAACTGATGTCAGTGTGCTTGTCAAGTGATGCGTTGTAACGCCCTCGATGCGGCTATAGCTCCTACGTGTCGAGGCACGACTTAGAGACATAACCGCATTGAAAGCAATGTCGCAAATTAGGCAATCTTCACAACATCCCATGTAATATAGATAATAAAAGGGGAGATACATAGTTGGCTTACACTCGCCACGTCAATCAAAGTACATAAATAGCATTACAACATGCAAACACTCATGGCCCGACTACGGCGCCAAAATAAAAGAACAACCCAACATGCGACACGATCCCGATCACCCCAATTGGGCACCATTACTGATCATCAGGGAAAGACACGTAGTATCGGTGTGAGTCCTCGTCAAACTCCCACTTGAGCTCAAGCGCGTCATCTGGAACGGAATCATCAGGCCCTGCATCTGGTTTGGAAGTAATCTGTGAGCCACAGGGACTCAACAATCTCGCACCCTCGCGATCAAGACTATTCAAGCTTATAGGTAAGGTAAGGTAAATATGTGGAGCTGCAGCAAGCGACTAGCATATATGGTGGCTATCCTGTTCGCAAAACAGAGCGAGAAGAGGAGGCAAAGCGCGACCCAGTAACAAGAGAGTAACCTGCGGCAAGCATTACTCCAACACCGTGTTCACTTCCCGGACTCCGCCGAGAAGAGACCATCACGGTAACTCACACAGTTGATTCGTTTTAATTAAGTTAAGGTTCAAGTTATCTACAACCGGACATTAACAAATTCCCATCTGCCCATAACCGCGGGCACGGCTTTCGAAAGTTCAAGTCCCTGCAGGGGAGTCCCAACTTAGCCCATGACAAGCTCTCACGGTCAACGAAGGAATAGACCTCCTCTCGAGACATTCCGATCAGACTCGGTATCCCGGTTCTACAAGACACTTTGACAAGTTAAAACAAATCCAGCAACACTGCCCGAATGTGCCGACAAATCCTGATAGGAGCTGCACATATCTCGTTCCCAGGGCACAATCGGATAAGCAATCCGTACAACTAAAACCAGCCCTCGAGTTTCCCCGAGGTGGCGCTGCAAGGGGCTCTAGGTTGGACCAACACTCAGAGGAGCACTGGCCCGGGGGGGTTTAAATAAGATGACCCTCGGGCTCCGGAAACCCAAGGGAAAAAGAGGCTAGGTGGCAAATGGTAAAACCAAGGTTGGGCATTGCTGGAAAAGCTTTAATCAAGGCAAACTATCAAGGGGTTCCCATTATAACCCAACCGCGTAAGGAACGCAAAATCCGGGAACATAACACCGATATGACGGAAACTAGGGCGGCAAGAGTGGAACAAAACACCAGGCGAGAGGCCGAGCCTTCCACCCTTTACCAAGTATATAGAAGCATTAAGATAACAAGATAATATAATGGTATCCCAACAAGTAAATAATGTTCCAACAAGGAACGGTCTCCAATCTTCACCTGCAACTAGCAACGCTATAAGAGGGGCTGAGCAAAGCGGTAACATAGCCAATCAACGGTTTGCTAGGACATGATGGGTTAGAGGTTTGACATGGCAATTTGGGAGGCATGATAAGCAAGTGGTAGGCATCATAGCATAGGCATAGCAAAAGAGCGAGCATCTAGCAAAGCAAAGATAGTAGTGATTTCGAGGGTATGATCATCTTGCCTGCAAAGTTGTCAGAGTTGACTGGATCATCGAAAGCAAACTCAACGGGCTCCTTGTTAGCGAACTCGTCTTCCGGCTCTATCCAAACAAGACAAACAAGCAACAAGGACACAATCAACCACATGCAAAGTTCAAACAATATGATGCAAAGATGGTATGCTATGCGAAATGCGATATGTGATGCATATGCAAGATTTGACAAGGAATGAATGAACCTGGCCTCAACATGGAAATCCAAGTGAGCCACTGGAAAGGTGAGATGAAATCGCTTGAAAACGATATAAATATCACCGGAATCGGAGTTACGGTTTGGAAATGGCAAGCTATTCAAATATGACCACGTTCTGCGATTTACATCAAGTAGCCATCTAAATGCAACAAGATGAACATGCTACAGCACCCAAACATGGCAACAAAATATATGGCAGGGATCCATTCATGATGCTTAACAAAAGAGGAACACTGAGCTACGGCCAATTCATCCATTAACAGGTTCAAACAAGCATGGCAAATATGCATTTGGTAAACAGATTTCAGACTTAGTGAAATTAACACTTGTCTGGAATTTCAGATCAGGTAGCACACTTTGGAGCATGAAAACTATACGCTACAGGACCTGAACATGTCAAGGTAAAGCATGGCATGGAGCTACTCAAAGAGATTAACAAAAGTCCCTTAGTGACCTTTAGCCAAAAGGGATCAGAAAATACATTTGCAAGCATGTGAACATGGCAAAAACATAATCAGATCACAGACTTAGTGAAAAACTGGAGCATGCAAAAATAGATATCGAGTAGGCATGTTTACGAGCTCGATGCACTCACTATAGAGCAAGTCATGACAATATAAGCATACACCCATCAAGAATACACATTATATAAGCTATACATGGAAAGAACAATAACATAGCATGCACGGATCAACTACAACATCCTCGGCAAAATCGCTAACAAGTAGACAATCTGCCCAGATTCACGAAATAGCAAAAGTAGAGCTCTATTGATTCAAACTAGGGTGCTCTATAATTTCAAACAAAGACATGGATGGATAGAGCACTACCAGGTTAACAAATCATCCTTACTGATCATCCTCAAAAGAGGCACGGATCACTAGGAAACAACATGAACATATGGCATAATGAGATAAACAGTTCAAGGGCTTAGTGGAATTGCTAAGTCCCTGAAATCAGCATTAACGAATGCTCCACTTTGCAAGCTTGTGCTAGTCACCACACACATCACAAAAATACATGGGTTGCACCTCTGGAAAGATGGCAAAACATATAACAAAATACATGTAGAGCTAAGGGGCATATCATGCACACAATAATCATGGCAAAAATGACAAATGTCTAATTGGAGCAGCAGATCTGACAATTATCTCAAATAGCACTCTTCCGACAGCATTTCGGGCATCAAGATGAACTCAAATGAAAATGATGCAATGAGATGAAATGTTGTACTCTGTGAGACGAACATTTTGATATGCTATATGCCCAAAACGGATCTACGGATGCAAAGTTATCACAGGTCAAAGTATGCAAAATAATCTGAGAAACTTAGTGAAAAAAGGTCAACCCCTAGGGTTTTTTAGATCTGGATCGGATCTCGCCGGAGCACAGACTTCGAGGTTTGCCGGAATCTTGGAGCTCGCCGGAGACGGAGGAGGCTGGCCGAAGAGGGACTTGGGCGTGGAGGAGGAGGCGGCGTCGTACTTGGGGCGGCGCGGGCGGAGCGGTGGCCGGGCGAGGCGGCGGCGGCTCGAGCTCGCCGGCCGTGGTGGCGCGCCGGCCGGAGGTGGCCGGAGTTCGGCAAGGCAGCGGCGGGGCGAAGCCCGGGCGGCGGGGCGCGGCTCGCGTGGGCCGGAAGGGCTCTCCCCGGGCCCCGGCGGGCCCGGGCGGCGGCGAAGTGGGCACCGGGCGGCGGCCAACGGGAGAGGGCCACGTGGCAGCGGCGGGGCGGATCCGGACGTGTCCGTCGGTGGCGGTTTCGTCCGGCGGCGCGCGATGATGAGTGGATCTAGGGTTTCGGGGAGAAGGAGAAGGAGAAATTCGGGGGGGGGGGGGGTCTTTATATAGGCATAGATGGAGCTAGGAGTGTCCAAATGAGGTGCGGTTTTCGGCCACGCGATCGTGATCGAGCGCTCTAGATGATGGAGAGGGTTTTGGGCCAAAATGGAGGGGTGTTGGGCTGCAACACACACGAGGCCTTTTCGGTCCCTCGGTTAACCATTGGAGCATCAAACGAAGTCCAAATGGTACGAAACTTGACCGGCGGTCTACCGGTAGTAAACCAAGGTCGCTTGGCAAGTCTTGGTCCAATATGGAAATGTTTAATCCCCACACACGAAAGAAAAGGTAGAAATGACCACCGGAGGAGAACGGAGCGCCGGAATGCAAAACGGACAACGGGGAAAATGCTCGAATGCATGAGATGAACACGAATGCAAATGCAATGCACATGATGACATGATATGAGATGCAAGACAACGACAACAACACACGGAGACAAAGACCCGAACCCGAGAAAATAAAATAACTTAAGGCCGGAAACGGCAAGAGTTGGAGTACATATTAGGTAAATCATATCCGGGGTGTTACATGCGTCGATACTAGATTTACGACATAATCAAAATGTCAAAATAGACCAAGCTTTATCACAGTGGAATGCAATGCCTTGCTACGATGCTTCTCATCAATTGGTATATGCAATTAGTTAGGGTTAAATCCAACTGTTTAGTCGTCGGTAGTTACAAAGGAGCTATGGGCTACTATCTTTATCCCTTATCTTGTGACTCTGATGATAGCGGTGAGGAAAATATTTTGGAGCAACTTAACTTGGAACAGGAAATGTTGTCATGCAAAACAAAGTGTTTTTGTCTATTTATTGGAATCAGAAATTGAATTCTAGTTTTACAAATATATGCTAAAAAATATTCATTCCAGTGGCCTAAAAAAAGATTCAGAAATTGAATTCTAGTTTTACAAATACAAGTTGAGTATTTAGGGCATGTTGTCTAAAAAAAGATTCATTCCGGTGGTCAGATGCTCAAATTGAGGCCTTCACAACATTGAAGAATTGTCTGGTCACTGCTATTGTTATGGCTTTGCCTTATTTGACCCTACCATTTACTTTTTAAACAGATGCATAAGGTCAAGGTATTGGTTCTGTCCTCATGCAACAAGGCAGACCAATTGCCAAAACAGGAAATGGTGTCAAAGAAATAATCAAGTGGCCACAACAGGATTCTTACCAACTAAAACTGAATGTACATGCATCATATGATAGTTAAGAAGGACATGAGTCGATGGGTGGTGTTTTAAGAAATCAGTATGGTAACTCTGTGTCAATTCAGTAAATTGCCATTATATTGCAAATGCATCATCTGCCTGCTTGATGGAGTTTTAGCTATACTAGTGGTTTTTTTTTTGTTGTGTCTACTCGAAACAGAAAATGAATCAGATTCTAAAATCACCATCCAACAAGAAAATCTATGATAGATCCCTACAATCCTACATGTACGCAAACATTATGGAGGGGCCAGTACATGAGTAGAAATACCTCATCAATACTTTAAGAAAATGATTCAGATTCAAAAACCACCATTCATTATGAAAGAAAATGTATGCTAGATCCTTTCAACTAGCACGCCCATATGAATTTGATTCTCATGTACTTAACAAGAAAAACCCCAATGCCATGAAAAACAGAGTACATGAAGGAAACATAAATCTCAAAAACCAGAGTAGTACCTCCGACAGCTCGTCGATGACATCCTCGTCGAAGTCACTGCCCTTCCTGGGATCCACAGCCATCTCGAATTCTATCTCATCCAAAGTGCCCCCTCCCATAGAAATCCTCCTCGATTCTCTCATGGAGCATCGCCGTCTCCTCTTCCAGATCTTCCCCCACCTTCTCGTGCACACGCTCTCTGACTTGTAGCTCGACGGCTGAGATGGCAGCGGGAGTAGGCACAACAGTTGCTGCACCGCCAGCCGTCGCCGCTACGACGGACTCAGCCGCTGCAACCGTGGCGGCAGCCACGACATCAGACTGCTCTCCACCGATGGCTGCCTCCGGCTCGTCGGCCGCATCTTCACGGCCGCACTTCATCGGCGGTCGACGGGACGAGGAGGAGGAGTGGATTGCTGAGGAAGCCAGGAGGGTTTGGGAGAGGACGAGGTGGTATGGCTGGAGTGGGAGAGGACGAGGGTTTTCTACCCGAATTGGGGAAGAAAATGAATGCGGCTACCTCTTGGAGTTACCGAGGGGTCGAGGGGGTGATTTGTCTCACCTACCAGGGCCTTCCATAGTGTGGACGCGTGGGGTTTGCCCCGCGCCGTGCACCTCGCGTGCGCTCTGCCCCGCGCCACCCTTCAAACTGCTCACACATGGACACCAGCAGTGGTTACACATGATAGGTATGGTAAATGAATTTCTTAAATATGAGGGCACGTAATTTGTATGAAAATGCATCATCAGCCCAACGGTAACACCCTCCCCATCACAAACTAATGCCCTAGGTTCGAAACTCCGTCGGGCAGTTTGGCTGGGCCTCTTTTTTTTTTGCGTATGGGGTTTTTACATGTGGATCCCACATTTCATTCACACACACGGAGAACACGTACAAACAAACTTGCTGGACATGAGGTAAATGGACCCAAAAAATTTCTGCTTCTTTGATTCAAAACATGATAAGGAAGCATGACTAGTTTGGCAAGGTTGTCGGCATTTGTATGGACTAGCACATATGCCCGTGCGTTGCAACGGGAGAAAACTAACATCATACAGACAAAGCACAATAAGCATGGCTCGAAAGCCCATTCTAGTAGGTGCATGTCCTACATTTGAACAGTGTCCCACATGTATCGTCGCTTAATCTCCTTCCCGTCCCTCCCATAGTGATCGCGGTGTATGCCTAATTAGGACACGTTTGAACGTGGTTCAATCTTAAATCTTAAGACAATGAGATTGGCCATCACACGACTCACTATCATTCAATTGCGCTAGCACAAAGAGGTATTTACAACATCAAAAATTAGTCTCAACGAGCTAGACATGAGTGCCGCCCTCCACGAGGTACTTGCTCCTAGCAATGAAAAGAGGGGAAATAAAAAATAGAGGCATCTTTCATCCTATTACTCGTTGCCTAGCCCTCATAATCTTTTTGACTACAAATAAATCCAGTTCCAGTTATTGCACAAAATAACTTCACGCGACCTTTATGACTACAAAATAAACCCCAGTCTCTTTATTATATTATACAAAAAAGTTCCATGATATTGCGGCTCGCGTGTGTGCTAGATTTTCAGTGCAAATGTTGTCCACTTTCTAAAAATTAATAATCAATGGTTTGTGGTCTAGGAAATCAGCGTGCGTACTTGGCGGAATATTGTGGGTATTCGCCCTTGATATTGTGTACGCTAGATTTTCAATGCAAATGTTCTCTCACTTTCTAAAAAAGAAATCAAAGGCTTGTGGTCTAGGAAATTAATTGTTATCGATTTTGTGGAATATTCTGGGTATTTTCCGAAGTAATGACACGGTTATACAAACCTCACGTGGATTTTCAATATAATTTTCTTCCTTGGGAATTATATTGGGCAGTTTCCATGCTTCGCTCAATTTCCTTCCTTTTTCTGCTCGATTCGATCTCGAAGATTTCCATGTGTTAGTCATTTTCCTTCCTTTTTTGCGGAAATCAATTTCCTTCCTTCTTATATACTGTATATAGCAGCATGTGGATTTAATAGTTTCCATGCGTCCGGTTCAATTTCTTTCCTTCCTTTCTTCCACGTATCAATTGTCTTCCTTCTTATTTTGATTTTCATTCTTTTTCGCGGAAGCGATATCGCGATCACTGTCCTCCTCGTCTTGCGCTTCGGAGTCATCTCCGACTCGGTTGGAGGCTCCACAATCTGCAACGGCACCTCATGCACCGTGTGTCCCTGATCCAATGGATGCTCTACCTTGAATCTGAACGCCCACCACCTCCGCCTGGTCCACGGGCTGGACGAATCGGCCTGCTCCATCGCCCAGAGGAGGATCTCGACCATGTGCATCGGTTGTGCAGGTGGGGGAGAAAGCTTTGCCTTCTCCCTCCTCGTCATTTGCGTCATAGTGGCCCATGCCGTCGAGTGCATCTGCCTTGTGTTGTGAAACCAAGAACGGATCTCCGTCAACCTTCTCATCTTGACCTGGTCGCCGCCGGCGATCTCCACGAAGTTGGCATTCTCGCCGCCGCCGATCTGCTCGATCTGCTGCTACATCGAGGTTTTTGCGTGGATGGAAGAGGGGGATGGATGTGGAAGATGAGAAGAGCAAAGTTGCGGCCGCGAGAAGGAGGAGAAGGCAGGAGATGGCCGCGGTTGTAATGGTGATGGAAGAGGGGAAGGACCACGGCGGCGGCTTTGCATTGGACGAGAGGGGCGGCGGTTTTTCATTGGACGAGAGGGGCTGCGGTTTTGCATTGGACGAGAGGGCCCCACCTTGTCATATATTTCCTAGGACTAAAATGCCCCTAGACTAATAGTACTTCCGAATACTTTCGAGTACTTTCATCCGCGTAATTTCGAGTACTACGTATGTATGCGCCGTTAGATCGAGACAAACAAAGGGCTCCAAAAAATGCCAACTACTGTAAAAGATGTAAATTTATTTATTTATTAAGTATATGTTCGCACCTCCAAGATGATGCTGAGTTCAACATTGGCTAGTTGGTGTTGTTTGCAGTAGGGCAGCAAAGTAGCTGAGGCATGGAGACTCTACAGAAGATGAACCAAAAGGTGAGATCAACCATGCTACTTCTTATAACAATTTCGTGATATTTCATTTCTTTTCTTGCCAGGCGTCTCCGGTTAGTGCATAACTTTGTTTAGGGATTTGTCGTTAACAAAGTCTATGGAGAATACAATATATCCCATTTACCGCAGGGCAATATTGTCTTTGAACAACATGAGAAGAAACCCTACCAAACCTCTCACGTTTCTCTAAGACAAAAACCATCGTCCTGATGCTGTACGTGATGAAGATCTCGATGGCGAGCCTTTGGCTAAGAGAATACTCCACCGATGGTACTCGCCGATGTGCGCTATTTCCTGACCGCTTCTTTTGACCACAGCCACACACGTGCGTACAAGGTGTGCTAGCCGGTAGACATTCGATTGATCTGTGCAAGTACACGAAGCCTGCTTCATTGATTGTTGCCGCTGGACAGAAACATGCACGCACAGAACACACATACAGGGTCCTTTCTCTGTCTTTCAGCTCTTCTCACGGTCTGCTCAGGCAACGCAGGATTGCATGTGCCTGATGAACGGTTCTGGCAGGTGGAGTCTCATCCCATGGACGACCATGATGCTTATCTAATTATCTTCTCCTTGCTGGCCTGATCATAGCAAACACGCTGTGGTTTTGTCCACGGAAACAAGGTTTTGAGACGCCGTCGACAGGGATTGTATCATCAGTTGCTTTTTCTTCTTCATCATGGTGTTCCGCCAATCTCCAAAATCCTGCACCAAGATAAAGAACATCACGAGCTTCTCTGAACAAAAGATCAGTCGGCAAAAAACAGAACCTTAGACATTGATGCGCTGTAAAATTTTCATCTATGATTTAATTATGCATGTAATATTTGTCTAGCTAGATTCAGTACATCTCGCAACATCATGTAGAAGGATGTGTATTAGCCTATTATTTATTTCCTTTTCAAATAAAGTTTTGCTAACGATGTACTCCCTTTGTTCCAAACTAGCACATATGCCCGTGCGTTGCAATGGGAGAAAACTAACATCATACAGACAAAGCACAATAAGCATGGCTCGAAAGCCCATTCTAGTAGGTGCATGTCCTACATTTGAACAGTGTCCCACATGTATCATCGCTTAATCTCCTTCCCGTCCCTCCCATAGTGATCGCGGTGTATGCCTAATTAGGACACGTTTGAACGTGGTTCAATCTTAAATCTTAAGACAATGAGATTGGCCATCACACGACTCACTATCATTCAATTGCGCTAGCACAAAGAGGTATTTACAACATCAAAAATTAGTCTCATCGAGCTAGACATGAGTGCCGCCCTCCACGAGGTACTTGCTCCTAACAATGAAAAGAGGGAAAATAAAAAATAGAGGCATCTTTCATCCTATTACTCGTTGCCTAGCCCTCATAATCTTTCTGACTACAAATAAATCCAGTTTCAGCTATTGCACAAAATAACTTCACGTGACCTTTATGACTACAAAATAAACCCAGTCTCTTTATTATATTACACAAAAAAAAGTGCCATGATATTGCGGCTCGCGTGTGTGCTAGATTTTCAATGCAAATGTTGTCCCTCTTTCTAAAAATTAATAATCAATGGTTTGTGTCTAGGAAATTAGCGTGCGTACTTGGCGGAATATTGTGGGTATTTGCCCTTGATATTGTGTACGCTACACTTTCAATGCAAATGTTCTCTTACTTTCTAAAAAAGAAATCAAAGGCTTGTGGTCTAGGAAATTAATTGTTATCGATTTTGTGGAATATTCTGGGTATTTTCCGAAGTAATGACACGGTTATACAAATCTCACGTGGATTTTCAATATAATTTTCTTCCTTGGGAATCATATTGGGCAGTTTCCATGCTTCGCTCAATTTCCTTCCTTTTTCTGCTCGATTCGATCTCGAAGGTTTCCATGTGTTAGTCAATTTCCTTCCTTTTTTTTCCGGAAATCAATTTCCTTCCTTCTTATATACTATATATAGCAGCATGTGGATTTAATAGTTTTCATGCGTCCAGTTCAATTTCTTTCCTTGCTTTCTTCCACGTATCAATTGTCTTCCTTCTTATGTTGATTTCCATTCTTTTTCTATATGATATCCTTCCTTTTTTCCATTGATCAATTTCCTTCCTTCTTATTTGTCAGCACGTGGATTTCCGCTCTTTTTCAATATAATTTCCTTCCTTTTCTCGACGGTGCCTCGCTTATTCTCAGGAAAGCCATTAACATACACAATCGATGGTAAGAGGATGGGACGTTGGTCAACTTCTTTTGTATAACCGTGTCATCACAAAAAAAAAATTGTCTGGGGCCAATAGAGGCCCAATAATGTTTCCGGTTCAATAGAAAGCGTCTATTATGTAAGAAACACAGGTTATATCAGGAACGTGTGGTTGGCTCAGTTGGTAGCCGCAGCACTTTGATGATAGTGAGGTCATGATATCAAATCCTAGCATCAGTAATTAATTTTTTCTCAACTTCGAACTGGAGTTTTTTTTGGTGGGCTGAGGCCCATGTGGGCGATGTGAATCTGACTTTTGTGTGGGTTGAGGCCCGTTTGAGCGATGAATAATTTGATGGGGCTCACGGCAAATAATAATACCACCTCGGATAGTAAAAATCTCAATAATATGGGTGAACGGATGAAAAATTTGGAGAAACCCACCTTGCTTTATTAGTAGGTATAGATATAGATATAAATATAGATATAGATATAGATATAGATTAATTGAAAATTCTAGGAAAAAAAGGTCTGGACCTCAATAATATGTACATAATTTGCAAGGCTTAAAATATTCAGATAATATAGTAAAAAACATGACATTTAAAGAATGTTGCAAGATAAACACATAATATAATTAGTACTGGTCAGAGTTTTAAAACAGTGGCTAGACTCATAGTCGTCACCTTATATTACCCAATAGACAAAGTATCTGTTTTTAATAGTATTTTATCGTATAAAAACAATAGGAGTATTAAAACAATTGCCCCCATGTTAGTAGGTTCCCACAACAAAGAAAAAAAATCGTACCATCGATTTGATAAAATAACAAACCAACCCTAAAAATCGCACATGTTTGGCTTAAGTTGGAAAAAATACCCACCGATGCAATTATAGAAAACTATCTTTGCTCCCTAACTTAACTAGTGTATTGTCCATCTCAATTCCTGTATACTGTTGATTGGAGAACTACAAAAAATACCCAGCCACTATATACTTTGCTTGACAACAAGAAATTCTTAATTTGTGAATTTCTTGTAGTAATATGTATTGGAGTATAAAAGAATGCTCTTTCTGTGCTTGATTCAAAAAAAATATTATTCTGGCTTTAAAAATTTGCCAAAATTGATACTAATTCCATTTGTGATATATATATATAAATAGAGAGAGACGGATAACATATTTGTATAAAATTCTAGCCCGCGCATCGAGCGGGCCACTTTCCTAGTACTAAAAAAGACAAAGGCGCATACTTAGGGGCATGTAAAGAAGGACGGGGCATAAAAAATAATTTGACATTCATACAATATTATCTCTTCTACCCCCTCCATCCAAATATATAGGGCCTAATAGGTTTTTGAGTTTGCCTTTACACCACCAATAAAAGCAACAATGTATGATGTGCATGCCACACCTTAAAAATACGTATGTTAAATGAATATTTTTATGATATAATTTTGAAATGTTGTGTCTCCTATATTAATAGTTTTATCAATTGGTAAAGGTAATCTCGAAAAATGAAGTATGTCTTATATATTTGGATGTGTGTGTGGGGGGGGGGGGGACTATATAACATTGTTAAATAAGATGTTAATATTTCCTATGTACCGCATAGTTCAATGTGCTCATGGTAGAAAAAAGAACATAATTTTTTTATATCATATCCAAGGTACAATCGCATAAATATTTTTGTATTGGCAAATGAATGTATATAATGAACCGAATGAGCAACAAGTCATGACTAACTATACAATGGTTCTGGAAATTAATTATACCCAAAATACTCAAATATTGATATAGTTTAAGACCCTCATTGCAACAAGGCAATTAACATGAAAATCATCCATGAAAAGAACTTGGGGAGTTTCAATGGACATGACCCGAACCACACAACTTCTCTATGTTTCAATCTAAAAGTTGAAATAGGCATAAAAAGTGTCTTATATAGCTTACAATGGATCCAATAAAATTGATGACATAGAAAAATAGACCATACACGGTCATAACTTATCATATTTCATAGAGAACAGATATCTGCAAACAAAATTGTTAATTGATGGGGCTGCTGAATTGAATTCCTTTTTGATTAGTTTTTCCATCTAGATTATTGAATATAGGTCAATATACACGCACATCAGCAAACCTCACCAGCTTAATGTTGTAATCGTAAGCTCCCGCAAGCAAGCTACCAAGTACTAAAAATGGAATTCAACTTCAATGCGTATATAGAAAATATCAAATTAATGCAATACTCGAGCATTTTGTGTTTAATCACTCCATAATTTTCGATGGATGACATCAATGCATGTAATCACTTGCAGAATGTGCTTCAGCCTATGAGATTCTTGACTCCAAAAAAGAAAATTTGGTGATTACTTTGTAACGTGTTCTAGTACTTAAAGGGACTTGAATATATATATACAAGAAAATATTAGTATGATACGAGAAAATTAGAATAACCCCAAAAGGATATACCATCAGTTCTTTAAGAAAATCATAGCCATCCATATGTGCCCAAGCAGTAGTAAGTGAAAAGCATGTCCACGACATGTTCCTAAATCCAATGTTAATGATATGGAATATATTTAATATAGTAAGCTACCAAAGTTACTTAAGGAAGTGTCTATATTCTAGTACGTAATAATAAAATATTCCAAGCCCTAAAGGGAACCTTGCACAAAAGTTGCTAAAGATGAAAAGGCATCAACCCAATTAGGCACATGTAAATAAGTTTGGAGCATGCGTAAATAAGCTAACTTCATATTATATTGTGTATTTTATATATAGCTATTTAATAAAAAAATACTTCGTAACTCAAGGTGCTCCGGATGAACATAATAATATATGTGTTGTTATCATATGCAAGTTGCAACTGAATATGTCATAATAAATTGCACAATGATTCTTAGAATTCATAATAACCTCAATACCTCGATACTTGAAATATTTTAGGACTCTGATTGTAAGAAGGGATGCAATGTGGTAATCATCCACGATGAGAACATGGGGATATTCAATATCCAAGGTGTTAACAATACAAGTTTTTATCTTACTAACCTTCGATACTGGTGGTTTCCATCCATTTATAGAATGACTGTAAGCTATGGCATTTTCTAGTTTATAACTTGCAGCTAGCTAATGACATCCCTAAGATAGAGAGCTGACAGTACACGTAAGATATAGAACCAGTAAATAGTACCTGGATATGGCTAGCATATCTTACATGATGAGAAGAAAATATATTAGTGAGCAGTTGCCATATCTTCATGTCATATCTTGTATGAGATAAGTGAAATATCTTGCATGCAACAAGGGAATATATCTTGGATACTAGCATATATTAAATCGGAATTTGGAATTCACCACTCTGTTGCCAATGTAGCATAGCACCCGGCAAGTCATGGCATGTGGTAGAGAATTAACAAAAAAAGCTAGATCTGGTTGTCATGTCTCACAACACGGCATGCAAATATATCAGCGATCAGTAGTGAAATCTTAATGTCATAAAGCGAATATATACAACATTTTAGCACCTATCAAATCCAACCATTAAATTCCCTCTATGTGGGATCGGCAGCATATCAACTCTGAACTTCTGGACCATTGTATGGGCAAAGTCCCATGACAGCTCAGACCAAACAATATAGTAACTTATGATCTCCTTAATATAAAGAACTAATAAACACCAATCAATTCACACCATTGTATCTCACATAGCAAGTAATCTTCACATCTTCATAAGGGCATTATCACAGGTAGATGTCCAACTATAACTCACATTACATACACTCAAGCAAGAATTTCAATTCAACTAGTGTGTGTGAGGACATGGATGGCTGATTTGGAGGGAGCGCATTTATGTCATAGAACGTGTACTTGGTTTTTTATTGCTTACTTGGATCCTAGCTTTAGAATGGCGGTTGGTGTGGGTATCGGTGTTAAAGGGCTTGCCATTTTAGTGCGCCCAGAATGTCTACACGCCATCACGGTATCAGTTGGTTCTCTGGCACGTTGTACTAGCTCTGCACCGATTATGATTCTGTTGACGCAATATAGAAAAATGACCTTGTTCTAATGTGGTTACATATATATACTTCTTAGCTAAAAAATGTTCAATTTTGGGAAAATGTTTGAAATGAGTATTTGCATTTTGAGGCAATAATTACTCTTTGGCTCCCTTGTACATGTGATACTTGCTAGTCATCTTGCACGGGATGTACATACCAGGAAAGATAGAAAAGCTTTCCAAATGAAGTATCATTATGATTCAACATGGAGAGGGAATAGTATGTCATGTAAAAAAATGTTTCATTCCATAAAAAAAATGTTCCTGAATTTTTTTTAAAATGTTGATTCGAAAATATGATTGTGACACTTCTATAATTGTTTGTACAATGAAATAAAAGTTGTTCTCATAATCTCAAAAAAATGTTTTGTCTCATTCAAAAAATGTTTGTGACATTTAATAAAATGTTACCCGTTTCACCAAACAAATTTATGACATTTTTTAATTTTTTTTTAACTGTAAGAAAATTTTGATGTAATTTAAGAAAAAGTTCATACAATTCAAGAAAAAAGATTGTGACTTCCATAAAAAATCTTCTAACAGTTAGTCTTACAATAATTCTGTTGATGTCGTAGAGAAATGCTCACTAGCTAATTCTGTTGATGTCGTAGAGGTACGCGCGTATTCTACCATGTCTGTTGTGTTCTGCTGCTGTGAACAGAGAGAGTTATGTGCTTATTGCTTTGTTTTGAAAACCTTGCAAACTATTGGAGACTTTCCCATTAAAGGAAGGTAATGAATTCCCTTTTATATATACTAGTCGGCAACCTATGCGCCCGCACGGGCTTTCCAAATGAAGTATCCTTATGATTCAACATGGAGAGGGAATAGTATGTCACGTCAGAAATGTTTCATTCCATTAAAAAAATGTTCCTGACATTTATGAAAAAGGTTCACGCATTTGAAAAATATGATTGTGACACTATTATAATTGTTTGTATGACGTAATTAAAGTAGTTCCCATAATCTCAAAAAAAATGTTTCGTCTAATTAAAATAATGTTTATGACTTTTAATAAAATGTTACCCATTTAAACAAAAAAATCATGATATTTTTTAATTTTGTTTAAACTGTAAGAAAATTTCGATGTAATTTAAATAAAGTCCATACCATTCAAGATATAAGATTGTAAATTCCATAAAAATGTTCTAACAGTTAGTCTTACAATAATCGTCGAATGTAATACACGATTACAATGTATGGCTAGTTGGATGTGTGCTACTGGTTTGTATGAGAATGGATTGGACGACTAGAAGCTACAAAATGGTCTAGTTTATATATCATTTTGTAGCTAGCTGCGGACGTCCGTAAGATAGAGAGTTGGCAGTATACCTAAGATAGAGAGCTCGGAAACTGGTGCTGCATATGGCTGTCATATATTACATGACGACAAGAAAATATATCAGTGAGCATTAACCAGATCGTCATGTCATATCTTGTATGCAATAAGCGAAAATATCTTGCATGCAACAAGCGAGTATATCTTGCATATTGGCACCGATTAAATCTGACGTCAGAATTCACCTCTCTATTGCGAATGTAGCATAGGACACGACATATCCTTGCCCGTGGTAAAGAGAATCTATCTTGCATATTAGCATCTATCTAATCCAACCGATAAATTCCCCTCTCTATGGGCTAGGCAGCATATGAACTCCCAATTTCAGGCCCATGGTATGAGCAAAGGCCCACAACAACTCTGACAAAAATAAACATGTTATATATATAGTAAGTTGTGGTTGTCTTATTGTTTCCTTAAGATAACGAATTTATAAACACTAGTCAAATATGACCAATATATCTCGCATAAGAAGAAATGTTCGTATCTTAATATGGGCATTATCGCAGCTAGATTTCCAATTGTAACTCGCAGCAGGTACACTAAAAGCAAGAATTCTAGTGGTAATTAATGTACATAGGGCTTCTGGTCTAAATATGCATGATACTCCATGATGCAATAAAAATACACATGTTGCCGGTCTTCTCGGTGCTTAATGTAGAGTATGTCGTCGGTCCACTACGATGCTATTCAGCTAGACTAGTCATGGTGCTTCATGTACTCCCCGCACTTGAAAGGGTAGGTCCCGCTGGTGCTCAGACTGGACCTCAATTTGTGCTCGATGTCGTGTACACGGCTACCATGGACACTCAGATGTTGTGCACCACATGTTGAAGTGGAACCACTGGTTGTTGATGCCAGGCTCAATGGTCGCCCCACTATAGATGAGCAAGAGACCATCGTAGATGTGCAACCTTGTCATCAGTGTGTATGTGTCTGGCGCGCTCTTGATTGTGGATCTGCATCACCTACAGCAAGTGTTCCCACACGACACGTACCATATCTCTCGAACTACCAAACCCTGGAAGAATAGCCACAGCCTGAAAGAATGAATGATTCATTCATTCTCTCTCTTCCACTCTCTCACTTTCTGTGTGTGTGTGCATGACACCAGAGATGGCTGATTTCGGGGGAGCACATGTATGTAATAGACAGTGTACATGTTTTTGATTGCTTACTCGGAGCATGACTTTAGAGCGAGGGGTCATGTGGGAGTCAGTGTTAAAAGGTTTGCCGTTTCGGTGGATCCAGAACGTCTACACAACATCGCGGTACTGAGATAGTTTATTGCATTTATGAAAAATGTTCTGCCTCTTAACTATGTTTGCATGTTCGAAAATATGTTTATTGCATTTATGAAAAATGTCAAATGCGTAGCAATGGACAAAAATATCAAATATCAAGAGAGGATAAGAACTAATGGGAAATTTACACACACAAAATGTCAAGATGATAGAACAACAATGGACACCTCAACTTAGGGACATATAAGAGGTGACACCTCAACCATTGATCAATTTTGCTAGCTAATGGACATATGAAGAAATTTATCCTTTAACAAGGGTCGGTCATCATCGCCATATCAAACACTGAGAATCCAGTCCGAAACAAAGTAGGGATGGGTGCATAAAACTATGATAATAGTGTCACTAACTTAACAAATAACAATTGACTGTCAGCCTCACAATCTAAATTTCAGTGCTTTTAGTGCACCACTCAATCAACATGTTAAAATGGGAAAGAAGAGGATGTTCTACGCATGGATAACAGTAATAGCATGAACAACAACACAACCCTGAAATAAACTAAGGTCTATTTAGCATACCATCTAAGTATTCATACATCTCAGCAACTTGGTATGTATTGTCAATTATTCCTAATATAGCATCAAGAGCCGGGCTAAAGAAACCTGATACATGTAATGATGTCTTTAGGGTAATATTGTCGACAAAATTCTTTTACAACATAAGAAACCTGCTACATGCAATGGAGTTCCCTTCAGAGCCTTGTATGTTTAAATTTCGTAAGATTTACTAGGAAGGTGTCTTTGACTACACGTTATATTGAGCAGATTGTCTAATTTTCACAATCTGTTTTATATTTCTTTAAATGATGAAAACAACAGATGCCAGGAATGGGGACTAAACCTGCTTCCCGCCGCACGCACGCCATACCCCCAGCAACCCGACCAACAGGTTGTTCCCCACAATGACTTTATATAGAGGATGTAAGAAAAGAAATGATATGATAGTGCAAAATAGTCAAAATAGTTTGATATCTTTCCAGATAAATACAATTGAGTTATAAAACGCAAAATACACAACTACTAATTATATTGATAATTTTCTACCAATTAGTTCAAAGCACAGCAAAGGCATTGGGCAACCATGCATGCAAAATAAGTAGGTTCAGGCAACTCTTCTAATGTAAAGATAAGCAATTACCTGAAGTATAGAAGTATGCGAACGGATGGTAGGAATACTCCGAAGATCTTTGATTAAGATTCGTCCACTCCAATGCCTCAAGTTGAAGGGTGAAGAAGTAGGTGGCGGCACACCCAATGAAGGACATTGTTAGAAGAAGCGTATCACCATCCACAGAGTACCATACTATATTCAGCATAGCCTACCAAAGCATACTATGCATGCGTGCGGCCTATCGCAGCACCCATATGGCAGCACCTTGTCTATTGAGCATGCATTCCCACATTTAAAGGCTCTGGTACGAAAATACAGTGAGGCCAACACGGCCATGATCACCCATGACGATCGGGATGCTGGAATTGGGAATATCATTAAAAATAGGCCTCCTGACCACGGATTATGTTTGGCAATCAAAATCGAACCTCGGCGTGCCATCCAAGGGCATTTTTAGCCACCGGTAAACATCATTTCTAATTAGGGCGGAGGGGAGCAACTTGCTGACAATACAAGGTTCCGCCATTATGGGAAGATCTCCCCCTCACCGGTCTCTAAGGCGTAGACCTGGGCTAGTACTGGTTGTCTCAATCTGGTGGCCACCAGAACCACGTTTAAGGGGCCCGAGTGGCAGTCTCCATGCACGTCGGCGGCAGCGTAGAGCATGGCCCCATTGTAGATGACATACTCGTCATCGATGAAATCCAGAGGAATTACCACACCGCGGAGGCCCCTGGTGACAGGGGCGAACAGAAGGAGAAGGGCCAGATCCTGGTTGATGATGAGGACGCGGCCATGGTGGCATCCGAGCAAGATCCAACGACCAAGCGTGTGCCAGAAGCGTAGGGAGAAGCGGTCGCAAGGGATCTGATCGGGGCATCGAGGAGGAGGGTGAACACCGGCTCTCCGCCTCGCATTTGGAAGACACCGAGAATGGGATGCCTCGGGTGGTGGGTGCGAAAGCTGGGAAGAAGGCGTGGTCCGTGACAAGGCGCCCCCGTTGCCCGGAGACGGCGGAGGCAAGGACAAGCGGGGAGGGCAGCAGGGGGAGGCAGACGAGGATCTCGCCGAGGTGGTCCTCGTCTTCAAGTGGACCCACCGTCTGCGGATGGCCGACGCGGAGGGCCATCTCGCCGCCACCGCCGCTGCCCTCGTGACTCATGTGGGGAAAATGGAAATAAGCACAGCAGAGGTTGTGCCCTACTGGATGATACGTATGAAGGAAGGAATACACGAGCTAGGCCTCTAGAGAAATGCTCACTAGCTAATTCTGTAAATGGCGCCCTCTTGGTTGTGGATTTGCAGCTCCTACACCCAGTGTTCCCACACGACATGTACCATAGCTCTCGAACTGCCACACACTGGAAGAATAGCCACAGCCTGAAAGAATGAATGATTCATTCATTCTCTCTCTTTCTCTCATTCTCTCTCTCTCTCTCTCTCTGTGTGTGTGTGTGTGACACCATAGATGGCTGATTTCGAGGGCTCACACCTATGTAACAGATAGTGTACATGTTTTTGGTTGCTTACTCGGAGCTTGACTTTAGAGCGAGGGGTCATGTGGGAGTCGGTGTTAAACGGTTTGCTGTTTCGATACACCCGGAATGTCTACACGACATCGTGGTACTGAGATAGCTGGCTCTTTGACATGTTGTGCTGGGACCTAAAATTAAGAAATGATCTTCTCGCAATGTGAAGATATGTCATTACCTGTTTAGCCAAACTATGTTCATCTTTGGGAATATGTGAGAACTGACATTTTGCATTTTTATGTGTTATCTGCTTTACAAATCTCTAGTATATGTGATACTTGTTTTTCTTGTTGTTTAGGATGTCCCTACCTTGAAAGAAAGAAACGCGTCCCAAATGAAGTATCATAATGATCCAACATGGAGAGGGATATGAGCTAAGAAAAAAAGTTTCATGTCATGTATGAAAAATGTTAATGCATGTCGAAACATGTTCATGACTTGCTTTATCACTATTTGTAGAATGTAGACAATGTGTTCTCATAAATACAAAAAAATGAATCGTCTCATTCAAAAAATGATTGTGACATTTAAATAAATTGTTTGCCCCTTCCAAAAAATGTTCATGACATTTAAAAATCATATAAGTTAAGAATAAGTATTGTACCATTGAAAAGAAGTGAAGGACTTTCCTAGAAAATGATTTGCCTCTTAACTATGTTTGCATGTTTGAAAATATGTTTATTGCATTTATGAAATATGTCAAATGTGTTGCAATGGGAAAAAATAACAAATATCAAGAAAGGATCAGAACAGATGGGAAATTTACACACACAAAATGTCAAGATGATAGAATAGCAATGGACACCTCAATTAGGGAAATATAAGAGGTGACACCTCAACCATTGAACAATTTTTGCTAGCTAATGGACATATGAGGGATTTTCACCTTTAACAAATATCGGTTGTAGGGGTGTATAAAACCAGGACAATAGTATCACTAAATTTCTATGCTTTCAGTGAACCACTCAGTCAACACGTTGAAATGGGGTAGAAGAGGATGTTCTACGCAAAGATAACAGTAATAACATTAACAACAACATGACTCTGAAACAACCTAAGGTCTATTTGGCATATCATCTAAGTATTCTTACATGTCAGCAACTTGGTATGTATTGTCAATTACTAAAAATATAGCATCAAGAGTCGGGCTCAAGAAACATGCTACATGTAATGATATCTTTACAATAATATTGTTGATAGAAAATATTTTACTACATAAGAAACCTCCTACATGCAATGGAGTCCCCTTCAGAGCCTTGTATGCTTAAATTTCAGGTGTAAGATGTACTAGGAAGTTGTCTTTGACTACACGTTATATTGAGAAGATTAAGTAATTTTCACAATCTGTTTTATGTTTATTTAAACAATGAAAACATCGGATGCCAGGACTGGGGATTAAACCCGCTTCCGCCACGCACACGCCATACCCCCACCAACCCGACCAACAGGTCATTCCCCACAATGACTTTATATAGAGGATGTAAGCAAAGAAATGATATGAAAGTGCAAATTAGTCAAAATAGTTTGATACCTTTCCAAAGAAATACAATTGACTTATAACACACACAAAACAGAACTACTCATTATATTGATCTAATTTGCTACCAATCAGTTCAAAGCACAGTGCATTGGGCAACCATGCGTGCAAAATAAGCAGGTTCAGGCAACTCTTGTAATATAAAGATAAGCAATTACTTGCAGTATAGAAGTATGCGAACGGATGGTAGGAATACTCCAAAAATCTTTGATTAAGATTCGTCCACTCCAATGGCTCAAGTTGAAGCATGAAGGAGTAGGTGGTCGCACACCCACTGAAGGACACTGTTAGAAGAAGAACTTCACCATCCTCGGAGTACCCTACTATATTTAGCATAGCATACCAAAGCATACTATGCATGCGAGTGTTCTATCGTGGCACCCATATGGCAGTACGATGTCTATTGAGCATGTGTTCCCACATTTGTAGGCTCTGGTACGAAAATACAATGAGGCCAACATGGCCATGATCACCCATGACGGTCTGGATGCTGGAACTGGGAATGTCATTAAAAATAGGCCTCCTTGCCATAGATAGTGTTTGGCTATCCAAATCAGATTTAAGTGTGCCATCCCGGGGAATTTTTAGCCATCGGTAAATAGCATTTCTGATGTGGGTGGAGGGGGCCAACTTGCTGACAATACATGGTTCCGCCATTATGAGAAGATCTCCCACTCACCAGTCTCTAAGGAGTAGACCCTGGCTAGCACTAGGTCTCTTCATTTGGGGGCCACCAGAACCGCCTTGAAGGGGCCCGAGTGGGAGTCTCCGTGCACGTAACCCTGCTCGTCGGCGGCAGTGGAGAGCATGCCCCCGTTGTAGATGACGTACTCGTCATCGACGAAATTCGGAGGAATTACCACGCTGCGAAGGCCCCTGGTGATACGGGCGAATAGAAGGAGAAGGGCAAGATCCTGGTTGATGATGAGGACATGGCCATGGCAGCATCCGAGCAAGTTCCACCGACCGAGCGTGTGGCAGAAGCGTAGGGAGAAGTGCTTGCGAGGGGTCTAATTGGTGCGTCGAGGAGGATGCTGAACACCGGCTCTCCGCCGCGCATCTCGAAGACACCAAGGATGGGGGGGGCTGAGGTGGTGGCTGCGGAAGCTGCGGTAGCTCCCGAACTGCCACACAATGGAAGACTAGCCTCAGCCTGGAGGAACAAATGATTCATTCGTTCTCTCTCTTTCTCTCATTCTATGTGTGTGTGTGTGACACCATAGATGGCTGATTTTGAGGGCTCACACCTATGTAATAGATAGTGTACATGTTTTTTGTTGCTTACTCGGAGCTTGACTTTAGAGCGAGGTGTCATGTGGGAGTCGGTCTTAAACGGTTTGCTGTTTCGGTGCACCCAGAATGTCTACACGACATCGCGATACTGAGATAGCTGGCTCTTTGACATGTTGTGCTGGGACCTCAAATTAAGAAATGATATTCTCGTAATGTGAAGATATGTCATTACCTGTTTAGCCAAACTATATATGTTCATCTTTGGGAATATGTGAGAACTGAGATTTTGCATTTTTATGTGTTATCTGCTTTTCAAATCTCTTGTATATGTGATACTTGTTTTTCTTCTTGTTTAGGATGTCCCTACCTTGAAAGAAAGAAACGCGTCCCAAATGAAGTATCCTAATGATCCAACATGGAGAGGGATATGAGGTAAGATAAAAAGTTTCATGTCATGTATGAAAAATGTTAATGCATGTCGAAACATGTTCGTGACTCGCTTTGTAAGTATTTGTACAATGTAGAAAATGTGTTCTCATAAATACAAAAAAATGTATCGTCTCATTCAAAAAATTGGTTGTGACATTTAAATAAAATGTTTGCCCCTTCCAAAAAAATGTTCATGACATTTAAAAATCATATAAGTTAAGAATAAGTATTGTACCGTTGAAAAAAAGTGAAGGACTTTCCTAGAAAATGATTTTCCTCTTAACTATGTTTGCATGTTTGAAAATATGTTTATTGCATTGATGAAATATGTCAAATGCATAGCAATGGAAAAAATATCAAATATCAAGAAAGGATCAAAACAAATGGGAAATTTACACACACAAAATGTCAAGATGATAGAATAGCAATGGACACCTCAATTAGGGAAATATAAGAGGTGACACCTCAACCATTGAACAACTTTTGCTAGCTAATGGACATATGAAGGATATTCACCTTTAACAAGGGTCGGTTGTAGGGGTGTGTAAAACCGAGACAAAAGTATCACTAACTTAACAAATAACAATTGACTGTCAGCCTCACAATTCTAAATTTCTATGCTTTCAGTGAACCACTCAGTCAACACGTTAAAATGGGGAAGAAGAGGATGTTCTACGCATGGATAACAGTAATAGCATTAACAACAACACAACTCTGAAACAACCTAAGGTCTATTTGGCATATCATCTGAGTATTCATACATGTCAGCAACTTGGTATGTATTGTCAATTACTGAAAATATAGCATCAAGAGTCGGGCTCAAGAAACTGGCTACACGTAATGATATCTTTACAATAATATTGCCGATAGAAAATATTTTACTACATAAGAAACCTGCTACATTCAATGGAGTCCCCTTCAGAGCCTTGTATGCTTAAATTTCAGGTGTAAGATTTACTAGGAAGTCGTCTTTGACTACATGTTATATTGAGAAGATTGAGTAATTTTCACAATCTGTTTTACGTTTCTTTAAACGATGAAAACATCGGATGCCAGGATTGGGGATTAAACCCGCTTCCGCCACGCACACGCCATACCCTCACCAACCCTGCCAACATGTCGTTTCCCACAATGACTTTATATAGAGATGTAAGCAAAGAAATGATATGAGAGTGCAAATTAGTCAAAATAGTTTGATATCTTTCCAGATAAATACAATTGAGTTATAACACATAAAAAACAGAACTACTCATTATATTGATCTAATTTGCTACCAATCAGTTCAAAGCACAATGCATTGGGCAACCATGCGTGCAAAATAAGCAGGTTCAGGCAACTCTTGTAATATAAAGATAAGCAATTACTTTCAGTATAGAAGTATGCGAACGGATCGTAGGAATACTCCAAAAATCTTTGATTAAGATTCGTCCACTCCAATGGCTCAAGTTGAATCATGAAGCAGTAGGTGGTCGCACACCCACCGAAGGACACTGTTAGAAGAAGCACATCACCATCCTCGGAGTACCCTACTATATTTAGCATAGCATACCAAAGCATACTATGCATGCAAGCGGTCTATCGTGGCACCCATATGGAAGTACCATGTCTATTGAGCATGCGTTCCCACATTTGTAGGCTCTGGTACGAAAATACAATGAGGCCAACATGGCCATGATCACCCATGATGATCTGGATGCTGGAACTGGGAATGTCATTAAAAATAGGCCTCCTCGCCATAGATAGTGTTTGGCTATCCAAATCAAATTTAAGTGTGCCATCCCGGGGCATTTTTAGCCATCATTAAACAACATTTCTGATGTGCATGGAGGGGACCAACTTGCTGACAATACATGGTTCTGCCATTATGAGAAGATCTCCCACTCACCAGTCTCTAAGGAGTAGACCCAGGCTAGCACTAGGTGTCTTCATTTGGGGACCACCAGAACCACCTTGAAGGGCCCGAGTGGGAGTCTCCGTGCACGTGACCCTGCTCGTCGGCGGCAGCGGAGAGCATGCCCCCGTTGTAGATGACGTACTCCTCATCGACGAAATTCGGAGGAATTACCATGCCGCGAAGGCCCCTGGTGATAGGGGCGAATGGAAGGAGAAGGGCAAGATCCCGGTTGATGATGAGGACATGGCCATGGCAGCATCCGAGCAAGTTCCACCGACCGAGCGCGTGGCAGAAGCGTAGGGAGAAGCGCTTGCGAGGGGTCTAATTGGTGCGTCAAGGAGGATGGTGAACACCGGCTCTCCGCCACGCATCTCGAAGACACCAAGGATGGGGGGGGGGCTCAGGTGGTGGCTGCGGAAGCTGCGGTAGCTCTCGAACTGCCACACACTGGAAGACTAGCCTCAGCCTGAAGGAACGAATGATTCATTCATTCTCTCTCTTTCTCTCATTCTATGTGTGTGTGTGTGACACCATAGATGGCTGATTTTGAGGGCTCACACCTATGTAATAGATAGTGTACATGTTTTTGGTTGCTTACTCGGAGCTTGACTTTAGAGCGAGGGGTCATGTGGGAGTCTGTCTTAAACGGTTTGCTGTTTCGGTGCACCCAGAATGTCTACACGACATCGCGGTACTGAGATAGCTGGCTCTTTGACATGTTGTGCTGGGACCTAAAATTAAGAAATGATCTTCTCGTAATGTGAAGATATGTCATTACCTGTTTAGCCAAACTATATATGTTCATCTTTGGGAATATGTGAGAACTGAGATTTTGCATTTTTATGTGTTATCTGCTTTTCAAATCTCTTGTATATGTGATACTTGTTTTTCTTCTTGTTTAGGATGTCCCTACCTTGAAAGAAGGAAACGCGTCCCAAATGAAGTATCCTAATGATCCAACATGGAGAGGGATATGAGGTAAGAATAAAAGTTTCATGTCATGTATGAAAAATGTTAATGCATGTCGAAACATGTTCCTAACTCGCTTTGTAAGTATTTGTAGAATTTAGAAAATGTGTTCTCATAAATACAAAAAAATGTATCGTCTCATTCAAAAAAATGGTTGTGACATTTAAATAAAATGTTTGCCCCTTCCAAAAAAATGTTCATGACATTTAAAAATCATATAAGTTAAGAATAAGTATTGTACCGTTGAAAAAAAGTGAAGGACTTTCCTAGAAAATGATTTTCCTCTTAACTATGTTTGCAGTTTTGAAAATATGTTTATTGCATTGATGAAATATGTCAAAATGCGTAGCAATGGAAAAAATATCAAATATCAAGAAAGGATCAGAACAAATGGGAAATTTACACACAAAAAATGTCAAGATGATAGAATAGCAATGGACACCTCAATTAGGGAAATATAAGAGGTGACACCTCAACCATTGAACAATTTTTGCTAGCTAATGGACATATGAAGGATATTCACCTTTAAGAAGGGTCGGTTGTAGGGGTGTGTAAAACCAAGACAAAAGTATCACTAACTTAACAAATAACAATTGACTGTCAGCCTCACAATTCTAAATTTCTATGCTTTGAGTGAACCACTCAGTCAACACGTTAAAATGGGGAAGAAGAGGATGTTCTTCGCATGGATGACAGTAATAGCATTAACAACAACACAACTCCGAAACAACCTAAGGTCTATTTGGCATATCATCTGAGTATTCATACATGTCAGCAACTTGGTATGTATTGTCAATTACTGAAAATATAGCATCAAGAGTCGGACTCAAGAAACCTACTACATGTAATGATATCTTTACAATAATATTGTTGATAGAAAATATTTTACTACATAAGAAACCTGCTACATGCAATGGAGTCCCCTTCAGAGCCTTGTATGCCTAAATTTCAGGTGTAAGATTTACCAGGAAGTTGTCTTTGACTACACGTTATATTGAGAAGATTGAGTAATTTTCACAATCTGTTTTATGTTTCTTTAAATGATGAAAACATCGGATGCCAGGATTGGGGATTAAACCCGCTTCCGCCACGCACACGCCATACCCCCACCAACCCGACCAACAGGTTGTTTCCCACAATGACTTTATATAGAGGATGTAAGCAAAGAAATGATATGAAAGTGCAAATTAGTCAAAATAGTTTGATATCTTTCTAGATAAATACAATTGAGTTATAACACACAAAAAACAGAACTACTCATTATATTGATCTAATTTGCTACCAATCAGTTCAAAGCACATTGCATTGGGCAACCATGCGTGCAAAATAAGCAGGATCCGGCAACTCTTGTAATATAAAGATAAGCAATTACTTGCAGTATAGAAGTATGCGAACGGATGGTAGGAATACTCCAAAAATCTTCGACTAAGATTCGTCCACTCCAATGGCTCAAGTTGCAGCATCAAGGAGTAGGTGGTCGCACACCCACCTAAGGATACTGTTAGAAGAAGCGCATCACCATCCTCGGAGTACCCCACTATATTCAGCATAGCATACCAAGGCATACTATGCATGCGAGCGGTCTATCGTGGCACCCATATGGTAGTACCATGTCTGTTGAGAATGTGTTCCCACATTTGTAGGCTCTGGTATGAAAATACAACGAGGCCAACATGGCCATGATCACCCATGACGATCTAGATGCTGGAACTGGGAATGTCATTAAAAATAGGCCTCCTTACCATAGATAGTGTTTGGCTATCCAAATCGGACTTAAGTGTGCCTTCCCAGGGCATTTTTAGCCATCCGTAAACAACATTTTTGATGAGGGTGGAGGGGACCTACTTGCTGACAATACATGGTTCCTCCATTATGAGAGGATCTCCCACTGACTAGTCTCTAAGGAGTAGACCCATGCTATCACTAGGTGTCTCCATCTGGGGGCCACCAGAACCACCTTGAAGGGGCCTGAGTGGCAGTCTTCGTGCACGTGACCCTGCTCGTTGGCGCCAGCGGAGAGCATTCCCCCGTTGTAGATGACGTACTATTCATTGACAAAATTCGGAGGAATTACCACACCGCGGAGGCCCCTGGTGACAGGGGCGAACAGAAGGAGAAGGGCCAGATCCTGGTTGATGATGAGGACGTGGCCATGGCAGTATCCGAGCAAGTTCCACCGACCAAGCACGTGCCATAAGCGTAGGGAGAAGTGCTTGCGAGGGGTCTAATGGGTGCGTCGAGGAGGATGGTGAACACCGGCTCTCGACCACACATCTGGAAGACACCACGGATGGGGGGCCTCAGGTGGTGGCTGCGGAAGCTGCGATAGCTCTCGAACTGCCACACACTAGAAGAATAGCCACAACCTGAAAGAATGAATGATTCATTCATTCTCTCTCTTTCTCTCATTCTATGTGTGTGTGTATGTGCGTGTGTGTGACACCATAGATGGCTGATTTCAAGGGCTCACACCTATGTAATAGATAGTGTACATGTTTTTGGTTGCTTACTCGGAGCTTGACTTTAGAGCGAGGGGTCATGTGGGAGTCGGTGTTAAACGGTTTGCGGTTTCGATGCACCCAGAATGTCGACATGACATTGCGGTACTGAGATATCTGGCTCTTTGACATGTTGTGCTGGGACCTAAAATTAAGAAATGATCTTCTCGTAATGTGAAGAGATGTGATTACCTGTTTAGCCAAACTATGTTCATCTTTGGGAATATGTGAGAACTGATATTTTGCATTTTTATGTGTTATCTGCTTTTCAAATATCTTGTATATGTGATACTTGTTTTTCTTCTTGTTTAGTATGTCCCTACCTTGAAAGAAAGAAACGCGTCCCAAATGAAGTATCCTAATGATTCAACATGGAGAGGAATATGAGGTAAGATAAAAAGTTTCATGTCAAGTACGAAACATGTTAATGCATGTCGAAACATGTGCGTGACTCGCTTTATAACTATTTGTAGAATGTAGAAAATGTGTTCTCATAAATACAAAAAAAATGTATCGTCTCAATTAAAAAAATGGTTGTGACATTTAAATAAAATGTTTGCCCCTTCCAGAAAATGTTCATGACATTTAAAAATCATATAAGTTAAGAATAAGTATTGTACCATTGAAAAAAAGTGAAGGACTTTCCTAGAAAATGATTTTCCTCTTAACTATGTTTGCATGTTTGAAAATATGTTTATTGCATTTATGAAATATGTCAAATGCGTAGCAATGGAAAAAAATATCAAATATCAAGAAAGGATCAGAACAAATGGGAAATTTACAAACAAAAAATGTCAAGATGATAGAATAGCAATGGACACCTCAATTAGGGAAATATAAGGGGTGACACCTCAACCATTGAACAATTTTTGCTAGCTAATGGACATATGAAGGATTTTCACCTTTAACAAGGGTCGGTTGTAGGGGTGTGTAAAACCAAGACATAAGTATCACTAACTTAACAAATAACAATTGGCTGTCAGCCTCACAATTATAAATTTCTATGCTTTCAGTGAACCACTCTGTCAACACGTTAAAATGGGGAAGAAGAGGATGTTCTACGCATGGATAACAGTAATAGCATTAACAACAACACAACTCTGAAATAACCTAAGGTCTATTTGGCATATCAGCTGAGTATTCTTACATGTCAGCAACTTGGTATGTATTGTCAATTACTGAAAATATAGCATCAAGAGTCGTGCTCAAGAAACCTGCTACATGTAATGATATCTTTACAATAATATTGTCGATAGAAAATATTTTACTACATAAGAAACCTGCTACATGCAATGGAGTCCCCTTTAGAGCCTTGTATGCTTAAATTTCAGGTGTAAGATTTACTAGGAAGTTGTCTTTGACTACACGTTATATTTAGAAGATTGAGTAATTTTCACAATCTGTTTTATGTTTCTTTAAACGATGAAAACATCGGATGCCAGGATTGGGGATTAAACCCGCTTCCGCCACGCACACGCCATACCCCCACCAACCCGACCAACAGGTCGTTTCCCACAATGACTTTATATAGAGGATGTAAGCAAAGAAATGATATGAAAGTGCAAATTAGTCAAAATAGTTTGATATCTTTCCAGATAAATACAATTGAGATATAACACACAAAAAACAGAACTACTCATTATATTGATCTAATTTGCTACCAATCAGTTCAAAGCACAGTGCATTTGGCAACCATGCGTGCAAAATAAGCAGGTTCAGGCAACTCTTGTAATATAAACATAAGCAATTACTTGCAGTATAGAAGTATGCGAACGGATGGTAGGAATACTCCAAAAATCTTTGATTAAGATTCGTCTAATCCAATGGCTCAAGTTGAAGCATGAAGGAGTAGGTGGTTCCACACCCACGGAAGGACACTGTTAGAAGAAGTGCATCACCATCCTCGGAGTACCCTACTATATTCTGCATAGCATACCAAGGCATACTATGCATGCGAGCGGTCTATCGTGGCACCCATATGGCAGTACCATGTCTATTGAGCATGCATTCCCACATTTGTAGGCTCTGGTACGAAAATACAACAAGGCCAACATGGCCATGATCACCCATGACGATCTGGATGCTGGAACTGGGAATGTCATGAAAAATAGGACTCCTTACCATAGATAGTGTTTGGCTATCCAAATCGGACTTGAGTGTGCCATCCTGGGAATTTTTAGCCATCGGTAAACAACATTTCTGAGGAGGGTGGAGGGGACCAACTTGCTGACAATACATGGTTCCGCCATTATGAGAAGATCTCCCACTCACCAGTCTCTAAGGAGTAGACCCATTCTATCACTAGGTGTCTCCATCTGGGGGCCACCAGAACCACCTTGAAGGGGCCCGAGTGGCAGTCTCCGTGCACGTGACCCTGCTCGTTGGCGGCAGCGGAGAGCATGCCCTCGTTGTAGATGATGTACTCTTCATCGACGAAATTCGGAGGAATTACCACGCCGCGATGGCCCCTGGTGACAGGGGCGAACAGAAGGAGAAGGGCCAGATACCGTTTGATGATGAGGACGTGGCCATGGCAGCATTCGAGCAAGTTCCACCGACCGAGCGCGTGCCATAAGCGTAGGGATAAGCGCTTGCGAGGGGTCTAATTGGTGCGTCGAGGAGGATGGTGAACACCGGCTCTCCACCGCACATCTGGAAGACACCACGGATGGGGGGCCTCAGGTGGTGGCTGCAGAAGTTGCGGTAGCTCTCGAACTGCCACACACTGGAAGAATAACCACAGCCTGAAAGAATGAATGATTCATTCATTCTCTCTCTTTCTCTCATTCTATGTGTGTGTGTGTGACACCATAGATGGCTGATTTCGAGGGCATACACCTATGTAATAGATAGTGTACATGTTTTCGGTTGCTTACTCGGAGCTTGACTTTAGAGCGAGGGGTCATGTGGGAGTCGGTGTTAAACGATTTGCTTTTTTGGTGCACCCAGAATGTCTACACGACATCGCGGTACTGAGATAGCTGGCTCTTTGAAATGTTGTGCTGGGACCTAAAATTAGAAATGATCTAATCGTAATGTGAAGATATGTCATTACCTGTTTAGCCAAACTATGTTCATCTTTGGGAATATGTGAGAACTGAGATTTTGCATTTTTATGTGTTATCTGCTTTTCAAATCTCTTGTATATGTGATACTTGTTTTTCTTCTTGTTTAGGATGTCCCTACCTTGAAAGAAAGAAACGCGTCCCGAATGAAGTATCCTAATGATCCAACATGGAGAGGGATATGAGGTAAGAATAAAAGTTTCATGTCATGTATGAAAAATGTTAATGCATGTCGAAACATCTTCGTGACTCGCTTTGTAAGTATTTGTAGAATGTAGAAAATGAGTTCTCATAAATACAAAAAAATGTATCGTCTCATTCAAAAAAATGGTCGTGACATTTAAATAAAATGTTTTACCCTTCCAAAAAAATGTTCATGACAATTAAAAATCATATAAGTTAAGAATAAGTATTGTACCGCTGAAAAAAAGTGAAGGACTTTCCTAGAAAATGATTTTCCTCTTCACTATGTTTGCATGTTTGAAAATATGTTTATTGCATTGATGAAATATGTCAAATGCGTAGCAATGGAAAAAAATATCAAATATCAAGAAAGGATCAGAACAAATGGGAAATTTACACACAAAAAATGTCAAGATGATAGAATAGCAATGGACACCTCAATTAGGGAAATATAAGAGGTGACACCTCAACCTTTGAACAATTTTTGCTAGCTAATGGACATATGAATGATATTCACCTTTAACAAGGGTCGGTTGTAGGGGTGTGTAAAACCAAGACAAAAGTACACTAACTTAACAAATAACAATTGACTGCCAGCCTCACACTTCTAAATTTCTATGCTTTGAGTGAACCACTCAGTCAACACGTTAAAATGGGGAAGAAGAGGATGTTCTACGCATGGATGACAGTAATAGCATTAACAACAACACAACTCTAAAACAACCTAAGGTCTATTTGGCATATCATCTGAGTATTCATACATGTCAGCAACTTGGTATGTATTGTCAATTACTGAAAATATAGCATCAAGAGTCGGGCTCAAGAAACCTACTACATGTAATGATATCTTTACAATAATATTGTCGATAGAAAATATTTTACTACATAAGAAACCTGCTACATGCAATGGAGTCCCCTTCAGAGCCTTGTATGCTTAAATTTCAGGTGTAAGATTTACTAGGAAGTTGTCTTTGACTACACGTTATAATGAGAAGATTGAGTAATTTTCACAATCTGTTTTATGTTTCTTTAAACGATCAAAACATTGGATGCCAGGATTCGGGATTAAACCCGCTTCCGCCACGCACACGCCATACCCCCACCAACCCGACCAACAGGTTGTTTCCCACAATGACTTTATATAGAGGATGTAAGCAAAGAAATGATATGGAAGTGCAAATTAGTCAAAATAGTTTGATATCATTCTAGATAAATACAATTGAGTTATAACACACAAAAAACAGAACTACTCATTATATTGATCTAATTTGCTACCAATCAGTTCAAAGCATATTGCATTGGGCAACCATGCATGCAAAATAAGCAGGATCAGGCAACTCTTGTAATATAAAGATAAGCAATTACTTGCAGTATAGAAGTATGCGAACGGATGGTAGGAATACTCCAAAAATCTTTGACTAAGATTCGTCCACTCCAATGGCTCAAGTTGAAGCATGAAGGAGTAGGTGGTCGCACACCCACCTAAGGACACTGTTCGAAGAAGTGCATCACCATCCTCGGAGTACCCCACTATATTCAGCATAGCATAGCAAGGCATACTATGCACGCGAGCGGTCTATCGTGGCACCCATATGGTAGTACCATGTCTATTGAGAATGTGTTCCCACATTTGTAGGCTCTGGTATGAAAATACAACGAGGCCAACATGGCCATGATCAGCCATGATGATTTGGATGCTGGAACTGGGAATGTCATTAAAAATAGGCCTCCTTACAATAGATAGTGTTTGGCTATCCAAATTGGACTTAAGTGTGCCTTCCCGGGGCATTTTTAGCCATCGGTAAACAACATTTTTGATGTGGGTGGAGGGGACCAACTTGCTGACAATACATGGTTCCTCCATTATGAGAGGATCTCCCACTGACCAGTCTCTAAGGAGTAGACCCATGTTATCACTAGGTGTCTCCATCTGGGGGCCACCAGAACCACCTTGAAGGGGCCTGAGTGGCAGTCTTCGTGCATGTGACCCTGCTCGTTGGCGGCAGCGGAGAGCATTCCCGCGTTGTAGATGACGTACTATTCATCGATGAAATTCGGAGGAATTACCACGCCGCAGAGGCCCCTGGTGACAGGGGCGAACAGAAGGAGAAGGGCCAGATCCTGGTTGATGATGAGGACGTGGCCATGGTAGCATCCGAGCAAGTTCCATCGACCAAGCACGTGCCATAAGCATAGGGAGAATCGCTTGCGACGGGTCTAATGGGTGCGTCGAGGAGGATGGTGAACACCGGCTCTCGACCGCACATCTGGAAGACACCACGGATGGGGGGCCTCAGGTGGTGGCTGCGGAAGCTGCGGTAGCTCTCAAACTGCCACACACTGGAAGAATAGCCACAACCCGAAAGAATGAATGATTCATTCATTCTCTCTCTTTCTCTCATTCTATGTGTGTGTGTGTGTGACACCATAGATGGCTGATTTCGAGGGCTCACACCTATGTAATAGATAGTGTAAATGTTTTTGGTTGCTTACTCGGAGCTTGACTTTAGAGCGAGGGGTCATGTGGGAGTCGGTGTTAAACGGTTTGCTGTTTCGATGCACCCAGAATGTCTACATGAGATTGCGATACTGAGATATCTGGCTCTTTGACATGTTGTGCTGGGACCTAAAATTAAGAAATGATCTTCTCGTAATGTGAAGAGATGTCATTACCTGTTTAGCCAAACTATGTTCATCTGTGGGAATATGTGAGAACTGAGATTTTGCATTTTTATGTGTTATCTGCTTTTCAAATCTCTTGTATATGTGATACTTGTTTTTCTTCTTGTTTAGGATGTCCCTACCTTGAAAGAAAGAAACGCGTCCCAAATGAAGTATCCTAATGATCCAACATGGAGAGGGATATGAGGTAAGATAAAAAGTTTCATGTCATGTACGAAAAATATTAATGCATGTCGAAACATGTGCGTGACTCGCTTTATAATTATTTGTAGAATGTAGAAAATGTGTTCTCATAAATACAAAAAAAAGTATCGTCTCATTCAAAAAAAAAAGGTTGTGACATTTAAATAAAATGTTTGCCCCTTCCAGAAAATGTTCATGACATTTAAAAATCATATAAGTTAAGAATAAGTATTGCATCGTTGAAAAAAAAGTGAAGGACTTTCCTAGAAAATGATTTTCCTCTTAACTATGTTTGCATGTTTGAAAATATGTTTATTGCATTTAAGAAATATGTCAAATGCGTAGCAATGGAAAAAAATATCAAATATCAAGAAAGGATCAGAACAAATGGGAAATTTACAAACAAAAAATGTCAAGATGATAGAATAACAATGGACACCTCAATTAGGGAAATATAAGGGGTGACACCTCAACCATTGAACAATTTTTGTTAGCTAATGGACATATGAAGGATTTTCACCTTTAACAAGGATCAGTTGTAGGGGTGTGTAAAACCAAGACAAAAGTATCACTAACTTAACAAATAACAATTGACTGTCAGCCTCACAATTCTAAATTTCTATGCTTTCAGTGAACCACTCTGTCAACACGTTAAAATGGGGAAGAAGAGGATGTTCTACGCATGGATAACAGTAATAGCATTAACAACAATAAAACTCTGAAACAACCTAAGGTCTATTGGGCATATCATCTGAGTATTCTTACATGTCAGCAACTTGGTATGTATTGTCAATTACTGAAAATATAGCATCAAGAGTCGGGCTCAAGAAACCTGCTACATGTAATGATATCTTTACAATAATATTGTCGATAGAAAATATTTTACTACATAAGAAACCTGCTACATGCAATGGAGTCCCCTTTAGAGCCTTGTATGCTTAAATTTCAGGTGTAAGATTTACTAGGAAGTTGTCTTTGACTACACGTTATATTTAGAAGATTGAGTAATTTTCACAATCTGTTTTATGTTTCTTTAAACGATGAAAACATCGGATGCCAGGATTAGGGATTAAACCCGCTTCCGCCACGCACACGCCATACCCCCACCAACCCGACCAACAGGTCATTTCCCACAATGACTTTATATAGAGGATGTAAGCAAAGAAATGATATGAAAGTGCAAATTAGTCAAAATAGTTTGATATCTTTCCAGATAAATACAATTAAGTTATAAGACACAAAAAACAGAACTACTCATTATATTGATCTAATTTGCTACCAATCAGTTCAAAGCACAGTGCATTTGGCAACCATGCGTGCAAAATAAGCAGGTTCAAGCAACTCTTGTAATATAAAGATAAGCAGTTACTTGCAGTATAGAAGTATGCGAACGGATGGTAGGAATACTCCAAAAATCTTTGATTAAGATTCGTCCACTCCAATGGCTCAAGTTGAAGCATGAAGGAGTAGGTGGTTCCACACCCACCGAAGGACACTGTTAGAAGAAGTGCATCACCATCCTCGGAATACCCTACTATATTCAGCATAGCATACCAAAGCATACTATGCATGCGAGCGGTCTATCGTGGCACCCATATGGCAGTACCATGTCTATTGAGCATGCGTTCCCACATTTGTAGGATCTGGTACGAAAATACAACGAGGCCAACATGGCCATGATCACCCATGAAGATCTGGATGCTGCAACTGGGAATGTCATTAAAAATAGGCCTCCTTACCATAGATAGTGTTTGGCTATCCAAATCGGACTTGAGTGTGCCATCCCGGGGCATTTTTAGCCATCATTAAACAACATTTCTAATGAGGGTGGAGGGGACCAACTTGCTGACAATACATGGTTCTGCCATTATGAGAAGATCTCCCACTCACCAGTCTCTAAGGAGTAGACCCAGGCTAGCACTAGGTGTCTCCATCTTGGGGCCACCAGAACCACCTTGAAGGGGCCCGAGCGGCAGTCTCCGTGCACGTGACCCTGATCGTCGGCGGCAGCGGAGAGTGTGCCCCCGTTGAAGATGACGTACTCGTTATCAACGAAATTCGGAGGAATTACCACACCGCGGAGGCCCCTGGTGACAGGGGCGAACAGAATGAGAAGGGCCAGATCCCGGTTGATGATGAGGACGTGGCCATTGCAGCATTCGAGGAAGTTCCACAGACCAAGCGCATGCCAGAAGCGTAGGGAGAAGCGCTTGCGAGGGGTCTAATTGGTGCGTCGAGGAGGATGGTGAACATCGGCTCTCCGTCGCGCATCTGGAAGACACCAAGGATGGGGGGCCTCAGGTGGTGGTTGCGGAAGCTGCGGTAGCTCTCGAACTACCACACACTGGAAGTGTTGGGGAACGTAGTAGAATTTAAAATTTTCTATGCATCACCAAGATCAATCTGTGGAGTTATCTAGCAACGAGGGAAAGGGGAGTGCATCTACTTACCCTTGTAGATCACGCGCGTAAGCGTTCAAGAGAACGGGGTTGATGGAGTCGTACTCGTTGTGATCCAAATCACCGATGACCGAGTGCCGAACGGACGGCACCTCCGCGTTCAACACACGTACAGTTGGGAAGATGTCTCCTGCTTCTTGATCCAGCAAGGGGGAAGGAGAGGTTGATGAAGATCCAGCAGCACGACGGCGTGGTGGTGGAAGCAACGGTGTTCTCGGCAGGGCTTCGCCAAGCTCAGCGAGAGGGAGAGGTGTCACGGGAGGGAGAGGGAGGCGCCAGGGGCTAGGGTGCGGCTGCCCTCCCTGCCCCCCACTATATATAGGGCCCCCTGGGGGGCGCCGGCCCTAGAGATTGGATCTCAAGGGGGGGTGGTGGCCAAGGGGGGTGGCTTGCCCCCCCAAGACAAGTGGGGCGCCCCCCACCCCTAGGGTTTCCGACCCTAGGCGCAGGGGGAGACCTAAGGGGGGCGCACCAGCTCACCAGGGGCTGGTTCCCTTCCCCACTTCAGCCCATGGGGCCCTCCGGGATAGGTGGCCCCACCCGGTGGACCCCCGGGACCCTTCCGGTGGTCCCGGTACAATACCGGTGACCCTCGAAACTTTCTCGATGGCCGAAACTGGACTTCCTATATATAATTCTTCACCTCCGGACCATTCCGGAACTCCTCGTGACGTCTGGGATCTCATCCGGGACTCCAAACAACTTTCGGGTTACCGCATACTAATATCTCTACAACCCTAGCATCACCGAACCTTAAGTGTGTAGACCCTACGGGTTCGGGAGACACGCAGACATGACCGAGGCGACTCTCTGGTCAACAACCAACAGCGGGATCTGGATACCCATGTTGGCTCCCACATGCTCCTCGATTATCTCATCGGATGAACCACGATGTCGTGGATTCAATCAATCCTGTATACAATTCCCTTTGTCAATCGGTACGTTACTCGCCCGAGACTCGATCGTCGGTATCCCAATACCTCGTTCAATCTCGTTACCGGCAAGTCACTTTACTCGTACCGTAATGCATGATCCCGTGACCAACCACTTGGTCACATTGAGCTCATTATGATGATGCATTACCGAGTGGGCCCAGAGATACCTCTCCGTCATACGGAGTGACAAATCCCAGTATCGATTCGTGCGAACCCAATAGACAATTTCGGAGATACCCGTAGTGCACCTTTATAGTCACCCAGTTACGTTGTGACGTTTGGCACACCCAAAGCACTCCTACGGTATCCGGGAATTGAACAATCTCATGGTCTAAGGAAATGATACTTGATATTCGGAAAAGCTCTAGCAAACGAACTACATGATCTTTGAGCTATGCTTAGGATTGGGTCTTGTCCATCACATCATTCTCCTAATGATGTGATCCCGTTATCAATGACATCTAATTTCCATAGTCAGGAAACCATGACTATCTTTTGATCAACGAGCTAGTCAACTAGAGGCTCACTAGGGACGTGTTTTGGTCTATGTATTCACACATGTATTACGATTTCCGGATAACACAATTATAGCATGAACAATAGACAATTATCATGAACAAGGAAATATAATAATAACCATTTTATTATTGCCTCTAGGGCATATTTCCAACAGGAAGAATAGCCACAGGCTGAAAGAATGAATGATTCATTCATTCTCTCTCTTTCTCTCATTCTATGTGTGTGTGTGTGACACCATAGATGGCTGATTTCGAGGGCTCACACCAATGTAGTAGATAGTGTACATGTTTTTGGTTGCTTACTCGGAGCTTGAATTTAGACCGAGGGGTCATGTGGGAGTCGGCGTTAAATGGTTTGCTGTTTCGGTGCACCCAGAATGTCTACACGACATCGCGGTACTGAGATAGCTGGCTCTTTGACATGTTGTGCTGGGACCTAAAATTAAGAAATGGTCTTCTCGTAATGTGAAGATATGTCATTACCTGTTTAGCCAAACTATGTTCATCTTTGGGAACATGTGAGAACTGAGATTTTTCATTTTTATGTGTTATCTGCTTTTCAAATCTCTTGTATATGTGATACTTGTTTTTCTGCTTGTTTAGGATGTCCCTACCTTGAAAGAAAGAAACACAACCCAAATGAAGTATCCTAATGATCCAACAGGGATATGAGTTAAGAAAAAAAGTTTCATGTCATGTATGAAAAATGTTAATGCATGTCGAAACATGTTCGTGACTCGCTTTATAACTATTTGTAGAATGTATAAAATGTGTTCTCATAAATACAAAAAAATGTATCGTATCATTCAAAAAAATGGTTGCGACATTTAAATAAAATGTTTGCCCCTTCCAAAAAATGTTCATGACATTTAAAAATCACATAAGTTAAGAATAAGTATTGTACCATTGAAAAAAAAATGATTTGCCTCTTAACTATGTTTGCATGTTTTAAAATATGTTTATTGCATTTATGAAATATGTCAAATGCGTATAAATGGAAAAAAATATCAAATATCAAGAAAGGATCAGAACAGATGGGAAATTTACACACAAAAAATGTCAAGATGATAGAATAGCAATGGACACCTAAATTAGGGAAATATAAGAGGTGACACCTCAACCATTGAACAATTTTCGCTAGCTAATGGACATATGAAGGTTTTTCACCTTTAACAAGGGTCGGCCGTAGGGGTGTGTAAAACCAAGACAATAGTGTCACTAACTTAACAAATAACAATTGACTGTCAGCCTCACAATTCTAAATTTCTATGCTTTCAGTGAACCACTCAGTCAACATGTTAAAATGGCGAAGAAGAGGATGTTCTACGCATGGATAACAGTAGTAGCGTTAACAACCACACAACTATGAAACAACCTAAGGTCTATTTGGCATATCATCTGAGTATTCTTACATGTCAGCAACTTGGTATGTATTGTCAATTACTGAAAATATAGCATCAAGAGTCGGGCTCAAGAAACCTGCTACATGTAATGATATCTTTACAATAATATTATTGATAGAAAATCTTGTACTACATAAGAAACCTGCTACATGCAATGGAGTCCCCTTCACGAGCCTTGTATGCTTAAATTTCACGTGTAAGATTTACTAGGAAGGTGTCTTTGACTACACATTTTTTGAGAGGATTGATTAATTTTCATAATCTGTTTTATGTTTCTTTAAACGATGAAAACATCGGATGCCAAGATTGGGGATTAAACCCGCTTCCACCGCGTACACGGCATACTCCCACAATGACTTTATATAGAGGATGTAAGCAAAGAAATGTTATGAAAGTGCAAATTAGTCAAAATAGTTTGATATCTTTCCGGATAAATACAATTGAGTTATAACACACAAAAAACAGAACTACTCATTATATTGATCTAATTTGCTAAAAATCTGTTCAAAGCACAGTGGATTGGGCAACCATGCATGCCAAACAAGCAGGTTCAGGCAACTCTTGTAATGTAAAGATAAGCAATTACTTGCATTATAGAAGTATGTGAACGGATGGTAGGAATACTCCAAAAATCTTTGATTAATATTCGTCTACTCCAATGGCTCAAGTTGTGAAGGAGTAGGTGGTCGCACACCCACCGAAGGACACTAATAGAAGAAGCGCATCACCATCCTCGGAGTACCCTACTATATTCAGCATAGTATACCAAAGCATACTATGCATGCGAGCGGTCTATCGTGGCACCCATATCGTAGTACCATGTCTATTGAGCATGCGTTCCCACATTTGTAGGCTCTGGTACGAAAATACAACGAGGCCAACATGGCCATGATCACCCATGACCATCTGGATGCTGGAACTGGGAATGTCATTAAAAATAGGCCTCCTGAACATAGATAGTGTTTGGCTATCCAAATCGGACTTGAGTGTGCCATCCCGGGGCATTTTTAGCCACCGGTAAACAACATTTCTGATTAGGGTGGAGGGGACCAACTTGCTCACAATACATGGTTTCGCCATTATGAGAAGATCTCCCACTCACCTGTCTCTAAGGAGTAGACTCAGGCTAGCACTAGGTGTCTCCATCTAGGGGCCACCAGAACCAACTTGAAGAGGCCCGAATGGCAGTCTCCGTTCACGTGACCCTGCTCGTCGGCGGCAGTGGAGAGCACGCCCCCGTTGTAGATGACGTACTCGTCATCGATGAAATTCGGAGGAATTACCATGCCACGGAGGCCCCTAGTGATAGGGGCGAACAAAAGGAGAAGGGCAAGATCCCGGTTGATGATGAGGACGTGGCCATGGCAGCATCCGAGCAAGTTCAAGCGACTGAGCGTGTGCCAGAAGCGTAGGGAGAAGCTCTTGCGAGGGGTCTAATTGGTGCATCGAGGAGGATGGTGAACACCGGCTCTCCGCCGCGCTTGTGGAAGCTGTGGAATAAGGCGTGGTCCATGACGAGGCGCCTCCGTTGCCTGGAGACGGCGGAGGCTAGGACGAGCGAGGAGGGAAGCGGGGGGGGGTGGGGGGGGGGGGGGGGGGGGGGGGGGGGGGGGGGCGAAGATCTCGCCGAGGTGGTCCTCGTCTTACACCGGCCCCACCATCTGCGGATGGCCGGCGCAGAGGCACATATCGCCGCCACCGCCGCTTCCCTCGTGAGTCATGTGGGAAAAAACGGAAATGAGTACAGCGAAGGTTGTGCCCTACTGGAGGATACGTAAGAAGGAAGGAATACACGATCTAGGCCTCTAGAGAAATGCTCACTAGCTAATTCGGTTGATGTCGTAGAGGTACACGTGAATTTTACAGTTATGTGCTTATTGCTTTGCTTTGAAAACCTTGCAAACTATTGGAGACATTCCCATTGAAGGAAGGTAATGAATCTTCCCTTTTATATATACTAGTCGGCAACCTGTGCGCCCGCATGGGCTTTCCAAATGAAGTATCCTTATGATTCAACATGGAGAGGGAATAGTATGTCACGTCAAAAATGTTTCATTCCATTAAAAAAATGCTCCTGACATTTATGAAAAAGGTTCACGCATTTCAAAAATATGATTGTGACACTTTTCTAATTGTTTGTATGACGTAATTAAAGTAGTTCCCATAATCTCAAAAAAAATGTTTGTGACATTTAATAAAATGTTACCCATTTAAACAAAAATAATCATGACATTTTTTAATTTTGTTTAAACTGTAAGAAAATTTTGATGTAATTTAAATAAAGTTCATACCATTCAAGAAAAAAGATTGTGACTTCCATAAAAATGTTCTAACAGTTAGTCTTACAATAATCGTCCAATGTAATACACGATTACATTGTATGGCTTGTTGGATAAGTGCTACTGGTTTGTATGAGAATGTATTGGATGACTGGAAGCTACAAAATGGTCTAGTTTATATAGCATTTTGTAGCTAGCTGCGCACGTCCCTAAGATAGAGAGTTGGCAGTATACCTAAGATAGAGTGCTCGGAAACAGGAGCTGGATATGGCTGTCATATATTACATGACGACAAGAAAATATATCAGTGAGCATTGACCAGATCGTCATGTCATATCTTGTATGCAATAAGCGAAAATATCTTGCATGCAACATGCGAATATATCTTGCATATTGGCACCGATTAAATCTGACGTCAGAATTCACCTCTCTATTGCCAATGTAGCATAGGACCCGACATATCCGTGCCCGTGGTAGAGAAGTAATGGAAAAAGCAAGATCCGGATGTCATGTCGTGATACTTGTTTTTCTTCTTGTGTAGGATGTCCCTACCTTGAAAGAAACAAAAGAGTCTCAAATGAAGTATCCTAATGATCCAACATGGAGAGGGATCTGAGGTAAGAAAAAAAGTTTCATGTCATGTGTTAAAAATGTTAACGCATGTAGAAACATGTTTGTGACTCGCGTTATAACTATTTGTACAATGGAAAAAATGTGTTCTCATAAATTTAAAAAAATGTATCGTCTCGTGGACATTTAAATAAAATGTTTGCCAACAACAAAGCCTTTAGTCCCAAACAAGTTGGGGTAGGCTAGAGGTGAACCCATAAGATCTCGCAACCAACTCATGACTCTGGTACAGGGATTGCAAGCTTCCACACACTCCTGTCCACAGCTAGCTCTTTGGTGATACTCTAATCCTTCATGTCTCTCTTAACAGACTCCTCCTATGTCAACTTCGGTCTACCCCACCCTCTCTTAACATTCTCCGCACGCTTTAGCCGTCCGCTATGCACTTGAGCTTGTGGAGGTCTGCAAATATGCCCAAACCATCTCAGACGATGTTGGACAAGCTTCTCTTCAATTGGTGCTACCCCAACTCTATCTCGTATATCATCATTCCGGACTCGATCCTTCCTAGTGTGGCCACACATCCATCTCAACATGTGCATCTCCGCCACACCTAACTGTTGAACATGTCGCCTTTTAGTCGGCCAACACTCAGCGCCATACAACATTGCGGGTTGAACTGCCGTCCAGTAGAACTTGCCTTTTAGCTTTTGTGGCACTCTCTTGTCACAAAGAATGCCATAAGCTTGGTGCCACTTCATCCATCCGGCTTTGATTCGATAGTTCACATCTTCATCAATACCCCCATCCTCCTGTAGCATTGACCCCAAATACCGAAAGGTGTCCTTCCGAGGTACCACCTGGCCATCAAGGCAAACCTCCTCCTCCTCACACCTAGTAGCACTGAAACCGCACATCATGTACTCGGTTTTAGTTCTAATAAGCCTAAACCCTTTCGATTCCAAGGTTTGTCTCCATAACTCTAACTTCCTATTTACCCCCGTCCGACTATCGTCAACTAGCACCACATCATCCGTAAAGAGCATACACCATGGGATATCTCCTTGTATATCCCTTGTGACCTCATACATCACCAATGCAAAAAGATAAGGACTCAAAGCTGACCCCTGATGCAGTCCTATCGGGAAGTCATCGGTGTCGACATCACTTGTTCGAACACTTGTCACAACATTATCGTACATGTCCTTGATGAGGGTAATGTACTTTGTTGGGACCTTATGTTTCTCCAAGGCCCACCACATGACATTCCGCGTGGAGCGACTGAAGGATTCTGTCAACGACCACGTATCCGGGAGATTAACTCCCAGCTGAGACAAGCGGTTGTGCAACCCAAACATTTTGAGTATGTGCTCGCTGACGGAACTATTCTCCTCAATCTTACAAATGTAGAACTTGTCGGAGACTTCATATCTCTCGACCCGGGCATGTGCTTGGAAAACCATTTTCATCTCTTGGAACATCTCATATGCTCTGTGCTGCTCAAAACGGCTTTGGAGCCCCGGTTCTAAGCTGTAAAGCATGCTGCACTGAACCAGGGAGTAATCATCACTACGCGACTGCCAGGCGTTAATAACGTCTTGAGTTGCTGGGAAAACAGGTGCTTCACCTAGCGGTGCTTCAAGGACATATGCTTTCTTGGCATCTATGAGGATAATCCTCAGGTTACGGACCCAGTCCGTGTAGTTTCTACCATCGTATTTCATCTTGGTTTTCTCTAGGAACGCGTTGAAGTTGAGGGCAACATTAGCATGGGCCATTTGATCTAGAAGACATATTGCAAAGATTTTTAGAATATGTTCATGATAATTAAGTTCATCTAATCAAATTATTTAATGAACTCCCACTCAGATACACATCCCTCTAGTCATCTAAGTGATACATGATCCGAGTCAACTAGGCCATGTCTGATCATCACGTGAGACGGACTAGTCATCATCGGTGAACATCTTCATGTTGATCGTATCTTCTATACGACTCATGTTCGAACTTTCTGTCTTCCATGTTCCGAGGCCATGTCTGTACATGCTAGGCTCGTCAAGTCAACCTAAGTGTATTGCATGTGTAAATCTGGCTTACACCCGTTGTATGCAAATGCTAGAACCTATCACACCCAATTATCACCTGGTGCTTCGAAACAACGGACCTTAGCAATGGTGCACAGTTAGGGGGAACACTTTCTTGAAATTATTGCGAGGGGTCATATTATTTAAGCTACCGTCGTTCTAAGCAAATAAGATGTAAAAAAATGATAAACATAACATGCAATCAAATAGTGACATGATATGGCCAATATTTTGCTCCTTTTGATCTCCATCTTCAGGGAGACATGATCATCATTGTCACCGGCATGACACCATGATCTCCATCATCGTGTCTTCATGAAGTTGTCTCGCCAACTGTTACTTCTACTACTATGGCTAACGTTAGCAATAAAGTAAAGTTATAACATGGCGTTTTCAGTGACATGCAGGTCACACAATAAATTAAGACAACTCCTATGGCTCCTACCGGTTGTCATACTCATCGACATATATCATTCATCACATCCTTTTGGCCATATCACATCACACGGCATATGCTGCAAGAACAAGTTAGACGTCCTCTAATTGTTGTCACGTGGCTACTATAGGTTTCTAGCAAGAACGTTTCTTACCTACGCCAAAACCACAACGTGATATGCCAATTTCTATTTACCCTTCATAAGGACCCTTTTCATCGAATCCGAGGATGGAGCGGACGTTGTATTTGTGTCGCAGCTCTGAGGATAAGGTCGTGGTCGACCTACACCTTGTCGTCCTTACGGATAAGGATGGAGCGGACGTTGTATTTGTGTCGTAGCTCTGAGGATAAGGTCTTGGTCGACCTGCACCTCATCGTCCATGCGGATAAGGATGGAGCGGACGTTGTATTTGTTTCGTAGCTCCAAGGATAAGGTCGTGGTCGACCTGCACCTCATCGTCCTTGCGGATAAGGATGGAGCGGACGTTGTATTTGTGTCGTAGCTCCAAGGATAAGGTCGTGGTCGACCTGCATCTCATCGTCCTTGCGAATAAGGATGTAGCGGACGTTGTATTTGTGTCGTAACTCCGAGGATAATGTCGTGGTCGACCTGCACCTCATTGTCCTTGCAGATAAGGATAGAGTGTTTTTGAAACTTAGGCGAGTAATGTACTGCAACTAAGCCCCCGAGTGGGAGGGTTGCTCTCCAGTCAGTAGATTGTTTTAAACTTAGACGAGTACTGGACTGCAGCTAAGCCCCCGAGTGGGAGGGTTGCTCTCCACTCGGTATGATTTTTTAAACTTAGGCGAGTACTGGACTACAGCTAAGCCCCCGAGCGGGAGGCATGCTCACCACTCGGTAGGAGTTTTTAAACTTAGGCGAGTACTGGACTACAGCTAAGCCCCCGAGTGGGAGGGTTGCTCACCACTCGGTAGAATTTTTTGAAACTTAGGCGAGTACTGGACTGCAGCTAAGCCCCCGAGTGGGAGGGTTGCTCTCCACTCGGTAGGATTTTTTAAACTTAGGTGAGTACTGGACTGGAGCTAAGCCCCCGAGTGGGAGGGTTGCTCACCACTCGGTAGGATTTTTGGAAACTTATGCGAGTACTGGACTGCAGCTAAGCCCCTGAGTGGGAGGGTTGCTCACCACTCGGTGGGATTTTTTGAAACTTAGGCGAGTACTGGACTACAGCTAAGCCCCCGAGTGGGAGGGTTGGTCACCACTCGGTAGGATTTTTTGAAACTTAGGCGAGTACAGGACTGCAGGTAAGCCCCCGAGTGGGAGAGTTGCTCACCACTCGGTACAATTTTTTAAACTTAGGCGAATCAGGTTCGCAGCTAAGCCCTCGGAGTGAGAGGATTGTTCCTCACTCGGTGGGATTTTGTTTTTTGAAACTTAGGCGAATAGGATTCGCGGCTAAGCCACCAACTGGAGGATTTTTAACACATGTATTAATTAATAACAATCATTTAGGAGACTGCAAAACCATGTCTTTGATAAACAAACTAAAAGGTACTTCTTATTACATCTCGACAGTTTGAATGCTTAAGTGTTAAAATGGTGGAGAAGCTCTGCATTCGAGGCACACGGCTCGTCTTTCTTGTGTTCCACATTCTACAGTTGATATGCACCGTTGTGGAGCACTTTGGTGATGACGAAGGGGCCCTCCCACGCGGGGGCAAGCTTGTGTGGACGTTGCTGATCCACTCGGAGAATCAGGTCCCCCTCCTAAAATGCTCGGCCTCTTACGTTCCTGGCATGAAATCACCAAAGGTCTTGCTGGTAGATGGTCGACCTGATCAGGGACATCTCTCTTTCTTCTTCTAAAAGATCATCAGCATCTTGACGGGCTTGTTGTGCTTCTGCCTCTGAGAAGAGCTCCACTCGCGGGGCATTATGGAGTAAATCAGTCGGCAGCACGACCTTGGCTCCATAAACCAGGAAGAAGGGAGTCCGGCCAGACGACCGATTTGGTGTTGTCCTCAAGCCCCACAGTACTGATGGTAACTCATCTACCCAGGCGCCAACTGCATGCTTGAGGTCTCTCATTAATTTGGGCTTCAACCCTTGGAGGATCAAACCATTTGCGCTTTTTGCTTGTCCATTCAACGGTGGGTGAGCGACTGAAGCATAGTCGACCCGAGTGCCTTGTGAAGCACAGAAAGCTCTAAACTCATCTGAATCAAAGTTTCAACCATTGTCCGTGATGATGCTATGTGGGACTCCAAATCTGAATGTCAACCCCCTGATGAAGCTGACGGCAGTGCCTGAATCGAGGTTCTTGATGGGTTTGGATTCAATCCATTTAGTGAACTTGTCGACTGCAACAAGCAGGTGAGTGAAACCACTTCTGCCGGTTCTCAAGGGTCCAACCATATCCAACCCCCAAACGGCAAATGGCCAGACGAGTGGAATGGTCTTCAAGGCTGAAGCGGGTTTGTGAGACATGTTGGAGTAGAACTGGCAACCTTCACATTTGTCGACTATTTCCTTTGCCATTTCATTTGCTCGCGGCCAGCAAAATGCAGCTCGGTATGCTTAGGCCACGATTGTCCATGAGGACCCATGGTGACCACAGGTCCCCGAGTGGATACCATTGAGAATCATTGCACCTTCTTCTGGGTAATGCATCGCTGAGCAGCTCCAGTCACACTTTCCCTATATAGTCGACCGCTTATCACGGTGAAGGCTTTAGATCGACGGACAATCTGTCGCGCTTCATCTTCGTCTTCTGATAGTTCTTTCCTGAGAATATATGCGATATACGACACAGTCCAGTCAGGAATGACTACCAAAACTTCCATGACTAGGTCAACCACGGCTGGGATTTCAACTTCAGTCGGATCAGTGGAACTCTTAGGTTGCGGGGGCTCTTCCATGAAGGGATCCTCTTGAACTGATGGTGTGTGAAGATGTTCCAAAAACACATTGCTGGGAATGGGCTCTCGCTTGGAACCTATCTTTGCCAGGTCATCTTCTGCCTGGTTCTTCAGTCGGGGAATGTGGTGGAGCTCTAGACCCTCAAACTTCTTTTCCAATTTTATTACTGCATTGCAATAACTAGTCATAGCTGGACTTCTGACATCCCACTCTTTCATCACTTGATTGACCACCAAATCTGAGTCACCGTAGACCATTAGGCGACGGACGCCGAGTGAAATGGCCATTCGCAACCCGTACAGAAGTGCTTCATATTCAGCTTCATTGTTGGAGGAATCAAAGTGAATCTGAAGGGCATAACTGAGTTTTCACCTCGCAGAATACCAAAACTACTCTAGCACCAAAACCATTCAGCATCTTGGATCCATCAAAAAACATAGTCCAATGTTCGGACTGAACCTGAGTCGGTTGCTGCTATTCAATCCACTTGACGAGGAAATCTGCTATTGCTTGGGACTTGATTGCTTTCTTTGCCTCAAACTTGATATCTAATAGAAGGAGTTCAATCGCCCACTTTGCCACTCGACCAGTTGCATCTCTATTGTTCAGAATTTCTAACAATGGAGCATCGCTGACGACTGTGATGGAGTGATCTGAGAACTAATGTGCCACTTTCTTCGAAGTCAAGTAAATTCCATAGACAAGCTTCTGATAACGCGGATACCTCTGCTTGGACGGAGTTAAGACCTCAGAAATATAATACAATGGGCGTTGAACTTATAGCCTTTATCTACTTCTTCTCGCTCGACCGTGAGTATTGTACTGACAACTTGTCCAGTGCCTGCAATATAAAGCAGTAAATGCCCTTTGCTGATTGGAGCAGCAAGCACCGGCTGGGTGGAAAGCGGGGGTTTGAGCTCTGCAAACGTTGCGTCGGCTTCAGGAGTCCACTCGAATTTATCAGATTTCTTCATCAATCGGCAAAGTGGTAATGCCTTTTCACCGAGACGAGGGGTGAACCGACTCAAAGCGGCCAAACAACCAGTAAGCTTCTGGACATTGTGCATGTGCACAGGGAGTTTCATTCAGAATATTACACCAACTTTCTCTGGATTTGCATCGATACCTCGTTCGGAAACAAGAAAACCGAGTAACTTTCCACCTGGAACTCCAAATGTACACTTCGCCAGGTTAAGCTTGATATCATACCTTCTCAGATTGGCAAAGGTTTCAACGAGGTCAGTCAGCAGGTCGGAACCTTTTCGCGACTTAACCACAATGTCATCCATGTATGCTTCACATTCCGACTGATTTGAGTGAGCAGGCACTTCTGTATCATACGCATGAATGTGGCGCCAGCATTCTTGAGACCAAATGGCATGGTAACATAGCAAAGGCACCCGAATGGGGTGATGAATGCTGTTTTTGTTTCATCGAATCCATACAGTCGGATCTGATGATATCCGGAATATGCGTCCAGAAAAGACAATCGCTCACATCCCACAGTCGAGTCTACTATTTGATCGATGCGAGGGAGAGGGAAGTGATCTTTCGGGCAGGCCTGATTGATATGCTTGAAGTCAATACACGTACAGAGTGAATCATCCTTCTTGGGAACCATGACTACATTGGCGAGCCACTCGGAGTGGTAAATCTCTCGGATGAACTCGGCTGCCAGAAGCCGAGCCACTTCCTCACCAATTGCCTTCCTTTTCTCCTCGGCGGACCGTCGGAGGTGCTCTTTGACAGGTCTTGCTTTTGGGTTGACTCGCAAACGGTGATGAGTCAGTCCCCTGGGCACACTTGGCATGTCAGAAGGTTTCCATGCGAAGATGTCACAGTTCTCACGGAGGAACTGGATGAGCGCTTCTTCCTATTTGTTGTCGAGTGTTGTTGATATATGAGTCGGAGCAGCATTGGGATCAGTCGGGTGAATATGAACTGGTTTCATTTCACCAGACGCCTTAAATGCAGACTCTGAAGCAGGCTTCTTAGTGCTCAACAAATCACTCGGATCTGCTATCTTCTTGTATTCCTCCATTTCTATTGCTGCCATCTGTTCATCGGCAATCTTCGAGCCCTTCTGAAAGCACTCTTCTGCTCGCTGCCGATTACCAGTGACTGTAATCACGCCCCTAGGGCCAGGCTTCTTGAGCTTGAGATACACATAACACGATCGAGCCATGAAACGGGCATACGCAGTTCTGCCAGGATAGCATGATAGGCACTGTGAAAATCCACGACTTCAAATGTCAACTTTTCCTTCTGGTAATTCTTGGAATCACCAAAAGCAACGTCAAGAGTGATCTGGCTGAGTGAGTCATCTTTCTTTCCTGGTATAACTCCGTGGAACCGCATGTTACTATCACTGAGTTTGGACATCGGAATGCCATCCCTCGGAGGGTCTCAGCATACAAAATGTTCAATCCGCTGCCACCATCCATCAAAACTTTGGTCAGTCATGTTTCCTTTGTATTTTCCTTAGGTTTTCCTTTGGATTTTCCTTGGGTTGCGACTGCAACCTCTCCAGGCACCGCAGGTTCTGCTTTACGCTTCTGCTTCCGATTGAAATTACCTCCTCCAGTGTCCTAGCCGACTGGTTTGCTTTTTCCACTGCGGAGTGGGTCTTCTTCTTCGCCATTGGCGTACTGAGTGGCTATCTCCATCATCCGAGTCAACGACATGTCTCCTGTCCGACCGAATTTCAGGTTGAGCTCCCGGTATCGGCCACCCTCCTTAAAGGCGCAAACTCTTGATGGTGAGACACATTCTTCACAGTGTGGTGTAAAGTGGTCCGCCTCTGGATGTAATCCCTCAAAATTTCATTCGGTTTTTGCACGCAATGTTGCAATTCTGTCAATCCTGCTGGCCGTTTGCACGTGCCATTAAACGTTCTGACAAACAGTCGGGCCAACTCTTCCCAGCTGAAAATACTGCCTGGAGCCAACTGATTCAACCAAGCTTTAGCTAACCCTTCAAGCATCAGGGGGAGATGCTTCCTGGCAACTTCGTCATTTCCTCCACCAATCTGCACAGCCACTCAGTAGTCTTCAAGCCAGGTGTCTGGCTTTGATTCTCTAGTGAACTTACTGACCCCAGTCACCAACCTGAAGTTGGGAGGGATCTCTGTAGCCCTGATGGCTCTACTAAAACACTCGGGACCAGAAACATGCACCCTGCTTCCAGTCTAGCGATCTCTGTCTTGCCCTTCTCTATGTGCACGATTCCTGTCCACCAAACCTTGCACCAAAATGGACCTTGCGTCAAACCCTGGCTCTCTTGGGTCGACTAGCCTCCTCCGCTCCTCAATGTGCAGGCGCCTATCATCATAATGCCAGGGCACGTATGATTCGCCCCTCGAAGGGGGTGTAGGCACTCGACGGCGGTCATCACGGTAGAGCCGATGATCTTGCTGCTCATGGTTCCGACCCAAATATAGCCCTTGACGATGCCCACGTCCCTCACGCCGTGGAGGCGATCTTGGGCTGTGAGCCGACTAAACAGTATCTGCCACCACAGATATGCTATGGATTCTGTTGCGTGACTGAGAAACTGCAGTGTTCTGCTCTCCTGCTGCTCGGAGCAGCGCTCTGATCTGCATCACATCTCTACCAGCTTTCGACTGGGATGGCTGAATGGATTCTGCTATACGGGTGGAAATAGTTGATGCTGTCGTCAACTGGACTCGGGGATCTGTCGCCGAGCACGGTCGTCGAATGCACGTTGAAGGTTCTCCAGTCGGGTGCGCTCAGCCAAAGTGGCCAAACGCGCCGCCTCTAAGGCCCGAGCCTCAGAGGACTCGCTGACAACGGGCGTGTGGAGGGCCTCCACATTGCGGCGGTGAAGTTCCTCCCTCCGCTGAGAAGAGAGAGTTTCGGGGTGGTATTCTTCATGAACGTGTGACGGATCGCCGCGGCCGTCATTGCCGCCACTGCGACGCATGCCAGGCGGACTACGAGGTGTGTCGACCATCAGGACTTCTGCCGCGGGGTCGATGCTGTCGTACTGGGACAGGGTCTCGACGGAGCCAGTCGATAGGTCGAACAGGCCATAGATAGATTCGTCGGGCTTGATTGCCGCAACTTGAGGGGTGGCCGACTGACGCGCCACCGCGTGCTTCACCCACCGCTGAAGCCGTGACCGACCAGATTGTAGCGGGGAGCGAAGATGCTGCGGGGGCCGACCGATACTGAGTCGACGGCTGCCGTAGAAGGACGTCGCGAACGCACGTGCAAAATTGTGTCGCCCCGCGGATGGGGAGCGCCTCGACGTCGAGAGGGGCTTCCTGAAGCCAAGTGGAGTCGTCGGCGATGAAGACGAGTGCGCCGAGATGGATCTCGCGGCCCTCAGCCAAACCTCTGCCGAAAACCATGATGAAAAGACTCGGAGAAATCGCAACCTCACCGGAAAGTCTCTAAGACACCTGCCCCATGGTAGGCGCCAACTGTCGTGGTTCTAAGTCTAACAATAAAGTAGGGGGGTAGGAATGTAGAGGCAAGATCCTAGCTACGGTGAGATTGTGCACACAAGATGTACGAGTTCCGGAACTTCACAGTGGAAGTAACAACCCTATGTCTCGGTGCCCGGAGGCTCGGTCGATTGTGCGTGAAGTTACAGGGGGTGCGAACCCTTGTGCTAGAGGAGGGATTGGCTTATATAGAGTGCGCCAGGACCCCAGCCATCCCATGTTACACAGGGTTCAATGTACATAAAGGTGAGGCGTTACTGGTAACGCCAGTAATTAAGTCATATAACTGATCATAAATGCTGCAGAGTGAATGCCTGGCCGTTGCTTATTCAGGGTGACTTTGCACCTTCTACACTCCGGGTGGTTCTTGTACGGTCGAGTGATGATATACCAGCCAAATGGAATTGGGATATCCGAGAGCAGACATTGGTCGAGTGTTCATGTATTGAGGTGATTCCAGTCGGTAGAAACTGTTGTCATTTGATTAGCTTTGACTATAGGGCAGTGTCCTTGGGAGGGGTGCCTAGATCATGTCTATTGCCCTATCCTAAGTACACGACGCCGTCAGATGGCTCACCCCCACAAGGTGGTGCCGGTGACAAGACAGTGCGGACGATCGACGATGGTTACGACGGAGACGGGAAGGCACTAAATAAACCACACCTACATATGCAAACTAAGAGTTATTTTGAGCTCAAATTGCATATAAATCAAATAAACTACCACATATAATTCCTCCCAAATTACTAAAATACACAAATTAATAACTATATAAAGCATTGCAAAAGCTAATCTAGCAATGAGAGATGAAAGGACAAAGTTGCTTACCTTTGTGATCACTATAATGGATGGGGACCTTCAAATCTTGACAAAGTTTGAGAAAAATGTGAGATGAGCTCGAGGTAGAGGGGAAGAACAAAGAGGAGAGGGGAAAGGGGAAAACACAGAGAAAGGGAGATCGCGGGTGGACGAAGGGTTGATATAGGAAGACCTTTAGCACCGGTTTGTGCCACGAACCGGTACTAAAGGTGATGGAGGGGCCCCAGACTGACAACATCTTTCCACCACTCTCTACCACTCTCTTTAGTACCGGTTCGTGGCACGAACCGGTGCTAAAGATTCACCACAAACCGGTACTAATGGAAGCGACCCAGCTAGCCGTTGGAACCGGCACTAATGGTCATATTAGTGCCGGCTCAGTTACAAACCGGGACTAATGAGCTGAACACTTGACCCTTTTTCTACTAGTGTTAAGCTTCAGTTACACAGCCCAAAAAAAGTGCTAGGCTTTGAAAATTTGCCTTTCAAATTTTGAATACACACTCTTCAAATCCTGCACCCGCCTCTGCCCATTAAAAGCCATCAATAAGCCTTTTCCTAGTAATGGAGAGATGAAACAACCACCTGGCTCTTCCCTAGTACTCCCTCCTTAGTGATCAAAACGCTCTAATATTTCTTTACGGAAGGAGTACAAGACTACACAACATTCTTATTGGTGTCATCACCCCGCTGCCCCGTCTCCCGAAGCGGGCTGACCCCTGGTTGAAGCGACGGATGGTAAATCTCCAAATCATTGTCAATGGGGACGACACCGTTTTTCTCTATTGCATTATTCACAAGCTCAGCAATCATGTTTCCGTAGCGTACATCCTACGTGTGAGTGATATGACGTGGGTGTTCATTGAAACAGGTCCAAAATACTTTGCGAGCAACAACTCCCATTTCAGCATTGCATATCACAACGACAAGATGCTACTATGCGTGGATGTGCACCACAGGTATATCACGCTGGATGATAACGGCGGTGGCGACCACAAAACACCAAGTACATGTGTCATTGCTAAGTCTTGCAGTCTTGCGGTCAGTGTTGTAGGTACCTGGTTGAACAAGACAGGTACTGTTATAGGAGTAACACAGGCAATGACCATGCACATGATTGTAATCGCTAGTAGAAAAAGGGTCTTTTGTCCCGATTCTGAAACCGGGATTAAAGGGTCCACGTGGCTGCTGCCTGGAGGTCCATCTTTAGTCCCAGTTGATACTAAAGGATCTGCCTGAAGGTCCACCTTTAGTCCCGGTTGGTACTGAAGGATTTATTTTTTTAAAAATCTGATTTTCAAATTTCTGAATTATTTTAACCACTAATCTCTAATCACCCCTCATCATTCCAAATCATCTAACTTCCCGGACGGTCACCCATCCTCCCACTCCCCCAGCCTGAGCATGCTTAACTTCCGGGTTCTATTCTCCCTCGTTTCCAAGTCTGCACTTGTTATTTTCCTGACAATAGTAAGATGTCAATCGTATTAACCCTCAGGAGTTTAACTTGAGCATGAAGTCACACATTTCACTGTTTTGAGTTTGAAACTATTGTTCTAAAAAACAATAATTATTTAGTAACACTAAAATTCTTGAATAAGTAGTTTGACCATTGTTTGACCACAGTTTGACCAAAATTCAAAAAAACTGAAATAATTATTTAGTAACAATAATATTCTTGAATAATTATTTAGTAACACTAATACTTCTTGAATAAGTAGTTTGACCATACTTTGACTAGATTTAACGAAAACTTTAAAAAACAGAAATTTGAGCATAACTTTTTTTCCATTTGGAATTTGAGAATTCTGCAAATTTGCAAACAGGCCATAGGCAGTCAAAATCGGATGCGGATTTTCGTGCTGAATATTTTGATATATTATACGTTTTTTCTAACATCATGTGCAAAAGTTATAGTCATTTTACATTTTCCCTACACTTTTTGCAAAACATGTCCAAATTTAAGTTTTTAAATTTTCCTAACGAATAGATGTAGTAACATAACTACATCGCGAAGGATTTTAACTTTCGAAGTTTTTATCATTTTCTTTTGCTTTTTACAAAACTGAAAAGGCGATACAAGCTAGGGTAGGATTTGAAAATTGCACCATTAGTACTGGTTCGTGGCACCAACCCGTACTAAAGGTTAGACCTTTAGTACCGGTTCGTGCCACGAACCGGTAGTAATGCCTCAACCCCATTAGTACCGGTTCGTGCCACGAACCGGTACTAATGGGCATCGCACCCTTTAGTCCCGGTTCGTGGCACTAACCGGAACTAAAGGTCTCATTTGAACCAGGAGTAATGCCTGTACGGTGCCCTTGCCGCTCGAACCGAGACTAATGCTCACATTAGTTCCGGTTTGTAATGCAACTGGTACTAATGCTCTTTTCTGGCCGAATCAAAGCCCTGTTTTCTACTAGTGAATGATGACATGATGCAGTGGGCAGCGAGGGATGCCACACAACCAAGGTTTTGGTTACCGAATGGGGCATTTTTACCGAGGGGGACCGGTAAACGTGGTTACCACGGTTACCACAAAATTTTGAGCAAATTTTGAACGAAAATTATAATTCAATTTTGGATTCAAATCCTTTCAAAATAGATATAGATAGCACTTGAACTTATATTTATCATAAAAGAGGTACTAGCTTAGTGGTGCCTATGCGAGTGTTGTGAGGTGCTGCCATACTTTACTATACATTGAGCGTTTGAATTCAACAAATTCAAAAACTTCGATTTCTTTTTCTTGAAATGACCATTCACCAAGGTGGCCCGAAATATGTGGTAACCATGGTAAATCTTGAAATTTTGAGTGGTAACCAAAACCCTGCACACAACTCGACATGGATGGCAGTTGCGCCACTTCGTTTTCAGGTGCGTCTCGTTCAGGTACAACATTATTGTCGGTGAGGCCATGTCATCACTCGAATCCAAGAAATCAGCAAAAGGCTGGAGGCTCCAAAGAAGAAGCAAACAGTTTGTCCTAAAGGTTAACATTATTTTCATATTTGAGAATAATTAAATGATTCAAAGATTGTGATTGTTTACTCGGTCATAGTATCCACATTTTGTTACTTTCATGTACATTTTCTACCCCCTGATGTTTCATTTGCATGCATGAAAGTTCAGTAACGAAGCACCTTATCTTTGATCTAAAGAAGCTTTGTAATGCGAGTACCATGTTGTGCTGGCTAAACCACATGGATCAGATCTCTTCATTCACCTCACGAAGGATCGATATATAATACAAGGAGGGTAATATTCCCCTCCTCATTAACTGTTTCTTCTTACAATATTGAATAAACAAAAAGGATTCATCTATCTGAATGAAATCTAAGATAGCACATTAGTTTAGAGCTCTTTTATGGTACCCTGGAATGAATATTGGCCGTTCATTCCTGATGATCCAACGCCTTAAAGGGATGTATACTGCTTGGATCGGGTTAGCAGTACAGCGTGCACTGCTTGTTTAACGTGAGCAGTATACAAGATTTGAGGGCAATTTGGGAAGATATTTTCAGCTCGTCAGATGGATTGATGCGACCCACTCGTTCTCTTTCTCATCTGTTCTGTCGCCGCCCGCATGAATCTCCGCATGCCCATGTCCCGTCCCTTCCTCGATCAGCCCGTGCTCGGTGGCTTGGAGCAGGTTTCACCTGACGTCCCCTACCCGTCCTGCTCTTCGTCGCCAGGCCGTATGTGAGGCGCTGGCTTAGACTGCTCATCGCGGCCTGACTCATGACGGTGGTGGCAAAAACACCGGACGCCGCTGACGAGCTCGCCGCCGTCGAAATTAAAGAAGGCCATGCCATACAGAAATACATCATCCCCCGCCACAGCTCCCAGGCAGCAATACGTAGGCGACAGGTGCTCACGGATAGTTTAGTAATTGGTATTCACCTTCGTATAGTTGTCCATGTCCAACACAAATTCAGGTTTTAAGTTGTAAAGTATATATTAGTTCAGTCTGTTGGCAATCGCAGTGATGCTCGGTTATTTCCAAGGAGCGGCAGTTAGCAGTAGCACTTGCAAGAAATTTTTAAGGCCACTCAGTTTCTACGATGAAATCATACCACATATACGGATATACCCAATCATGGATAACTGAACTTCTAATCCATAAGAAGGTAGCAGATGTTCGAGGCCTGCCGCAAGGTCACCGATGTGCGAGCCTGCAAGGTTTACTAGAGGAGCATGGCGATTGGACGGAGCCAACTAACGCAGTGGCAGCGGCAAGAGGGACCGAGGGGAGTTGAACAGCCGGCTGGGTCTGTGGGAACGGCGCATTGGGATTGAGGTGAACCGTGGCTGCTTGGGGCCGCGGTGTGTGGGGGAGGCGGAGTTTTAATGTGAAAACTTAGGGTCTAAATTACCCTCAAGAAATCAACGGTGAGATTAGATATATACTGCTCCCCTTCTCCTAGCAGTATAGGGTACCATAAAAAAGCTCGTAGTTTAATAACATGATGAACAAATATGCCTCCTTAATTAGTTTCCCCTGTGCACTCGACAACTCTGCGGGATGCGTTCGGCTGATCCCAAAAGCTCATTCCCTTAATTAGACTGATCTAATTCTTACACCTGATCTCGATGCCCTGCAAGATGAGACCGCTCTTACAGTACAAAGATTCAGTCTCTGACAGGCCAAAGGACACGTCGCCATCTTCACCCGCCTCACAAACAAACTCACCCAACTCCAGCTCCATCCAACCATCGACCCTTTGATGAGGGAGCGCTACGTCCTCGGGATGGATCATGTGCGGGTCACGTTGGAGGCAGACCTTGGACGCAAGAATGCTTCCTCCAACGCTCACCGATGCATTGACCGGAAAGTTGAGCCCGTCGGGCTCCTCTGCTAGCTTGTACACGATGTAAACGGCGTAAGTTGAGCCTTGGGACAGCATCTTGCTGTGTATCTTGCCGCGGATTTCCAACCAACAAACCCAGATGAGTTCAGCACTGTCGGAGAACCTGGATTCAAAAATTGGGTTAGGATCCGTAACAAAGATGAAAACGAAAACCAAACAGCTGCATAACTTTGAAGAAAACCATCTAGCATCGATCACGCGCGACCGAGTACTCAAAGAACAAACTAAGTTGCAAATTGACTTTGGTGATCAACATAACCAACTGCTAATTAATTTCGTGATGACTCCTGCTGGTGACTATTCTGTGTATTGGCTCACATTGTACACCATGGTACGTTCATATATGTCGTCAGAACTCAGAATTCAGAACTCAGGACCTTCAACCCGACTGAAATTGGACGAGTAACACCACAGGTCCACAACGAAAGTACGTACGCAACAAAAGTTTCAAAATGATGGATTTCAACTGCAATCAGATGACAACGAATGCAGGTAGCATCATTGATTCTGCAACACAAGCTAGCAGGGGAACTGCAAGGGTAAAACAAAAGGGAGGTAGGAAGGAACCTGGAGTCCTCGAGAGGGATCCAGGTCCAGTGTTGCGGTGTGTCGCGCCACGCGATGGACAGCTCCCTCGCCGCCACCATGTAGCACTTGGCGGCGGTCTCCCTGTCCAGCCACATGCTCTGCACCATCGCGAGTTGAATTCATTAGCAATCGAACAAATATAGTCCATGGGTTTGCTATTGGGCTTGGCCCTGTATACGTAGTTACTAAGTTACGTACCATGAGTCCGCCTGGGAGGAGGACGGAGCTGCCGGAGAGGCGGAGGAACAGGTCCTTCTTCCCGCACGCCAGCAGCGCCTCTCCGTCAGCGAGCGGCGGTTGGTCGGCGAGCGGCGGTAGGAAGCAGGCCCAGACGGCGTCCTTGACGAAGAAACTTGCAAGTGTTCGGTCCGCATACATTGACATCAGCCTTATTGGCATGTGAGATCTTCTCCACCGCATGATACTCCTTGAAGTTCATTACACTTGCAGTGAAGAAAAAACCTAAACTACACATAACAAAAAACAAAGCTGGCCCAACCTACACGAATGCAAACCATATTATAGTGTCCATACCAATATGGATTTCCAAAAAAAAGAATTATCACCACGATTGCTCAATCCTGCATTGAAGTAGTAGTCCCAATCTATGATGAGTCCTCTCCTTTATCAAGATTAGAAAGAGGAGTAAATCTGAACGCAAAGTATGGAGAAGACCAACCTATCTAGCTGAAAGAGGAAATTTTCAAAAGGAAGCTTCTCTAACCTGGTGTATGCAATGATGTTACTTTTAAGTGAAGGAAATCCTGGTAGTGATCCCATGCTCAAGAATGATCTTAGTTTTGGACCAACAATCCTACTACCCTTTCTGGGCTCTGTACCACATGATCGTTAGATACAGATGAACATCCATACGTTGCCTATGAGACACCTAACAACTGGTCAAATAACAACTTAAAGTTGGGCGTCTTACTGAACAACCGACTCGTATCCATCCAAGTGAAAGGCAAGGCATGGCCAGAACAACCCTGGAAGCAAAGCAATCAGACGCTTTACAAAGCCGTAAGAAACCTGAAAAGGGGATGTGTACCCATGAACTATTCAGGAATAGAATCTGAAAAAAAAACGAAATCTGATCCATGTATAATATGAGAAAACTAACTATTCTGGCTGCTGTTTGCTCTAGACCGTTCCTTGTAAATAGCCGATATCCTAATTCATCCAAGTATTGTTGGCAAGTGAAAAAAAAAACTAACTAGGTTCTGCAGGAACTATAAATTTCTAGTTCAAAATTTTGTTAGTAGCTTGTAGAGTCACAACCATAAGTAATCTTCTTGTAGGTATATTTAATATATGTACACTACTTAAATATATAATGTCTCTTGCAGGATGCGGAATATTTGAAAAAGAAAATATGAATCAAACATATCTATACCTATACAAGGACGTGCGGATCAGAGTTGCAGGTGAGGGTGGGATTAGTCCGGCAATGCCACCATCCCGCAGATCGCTGGTGCGGCAGGGATGACAGTCTAGCAAGGACATGGCTGACCAGAGTTGCAGGCGAGGGCGGGATCTGTGGCCGATCGGAGTTGCAGGCGAGGTTGGGATCCTTCGTGTGGTCAAAATCCTCCGCGAGGGGTGTTGTCCCAATGGCGTGAGATTTGGTTCATGCTGTTTTTTTCACAGGAAGAGGAAAATATGGTAGAGCAACATTGTGGGTCTTATCTCTTTAGGTTTCTTTTTTATAAGGCTTTATCTCCTACAGCTGTGATAGGCTGCTGGCTTTCAAAGCAATGTACCTTTTAATTCTAAAAAAACGTGAAAGGATGGCTTTCAAAGCAATGTATCTTTTGATACTAAAAAAAACAATGTATGGTTAATCTATACCGTAATAACTCGGTCCCATCAGATTAACGGCTCGTAAAATCTAATTAATGTCGGAATTTTTAGGAAGTCTAGAATTAGTATAGATATAGATAGATAGATAGATAGATAGATGAGTAGTAGTAAGATGTTCATGCCAATTCTTGCATTCGAAAAGCAAACATATCTTCCACGCGCAAGCGAATATATGTCCATACCGGCATCTATTTAATTTGACCGTATAATTAACGCCCACGGTAGAGAACTAACGAACAAAAAAATGGATGTCATGTCTTACAGCTCGGCACATAAATATATCCGCGATCAGTAGTGAGACCTTGATGTCATAGATCGAATGTATCTTGCATATTTGCACCTATAAAAAATGACCCTTAAATTGCCCTCTCTATGGGCTAGGCAGCATATCCACTCGCAATTTTCGGCCCATGGTGTGGACAAAACCCACCACAGACTCAGACCAAAGTAGAGATGCTTGTATACTACTCCCGCCATTCCATAATGCAGTGTGTGTCGATTTTTTGAAAAGTCAAACTTTGCAAATTTTAACCAAGTTTATCAAGAAAACTCTTCAGATATACAATATCAAATATATAAAATATGAAACTACATCTTATGCTGAATCTAATGATACATGTTGGTATTATAGATGTAAATATTTTTCTCCACAAACTTGGTCAAAGTTTATGAAGTTTGACTTTTCAAAAAATCTATATGCACAATATTATGGAGCGGAGGGAGTATATAGTAACTTGTGGTTGTCTAATGGTTTTCTTAACATACAGAACCGTTTACCACTAGTCCAATTTTCTGATCGTTGTATGTTACATCACAAGAAATGTTCATATCTTAATAAGGGCATTATCACAGCTAGACTTCCAAGTATGACAAGAAATGTTCACGGACACTCAAAGCAACAAATTTTATTCAACTCGTGGAAACTAATATACATAGGGCCCGTACGTGGTGTAAAAATACATGCATGCTACCGTAGACCGCAGTACCAATACGCATGCTACCCATGCATCTACTCAGTGCTTAGTGTAGAGCGTGACGTTGGTCCAACGCGACTCCATGCAGCTGGACTGGTCGTGGTGCTGCATGTACACCCCAAACTTGAAGTAGTAGGACTCGCTGGGGGTCACGCTGGTGCCGAACTTGTGCTTGCCGTCGATGTACACGGCCACCGTCGATGCCCGGACGTCGTGCACCACGTTTAGGCGGAACCACCGGTTGTAGATGTCGGGTTCGACCACCGTCCCGCTGTAGAAGCGCAGGACACCATTGTAGACGTGCAACATCAGTATCGTCGAGTGCGCGGCGCCCTCCTGGTTGTGGATCTGCATCACCGATGCGCCGGAGGTCCCCGACGGCACGTAGCCGTAGCCCTCGAACTGCCACACCCCCGACGAGTAGTCGTGGCCCTGACAGATCGAGAACAATCCATTTATATTTCTATGTGCGAGACCATGCAATTCCGATTTGGAGGTAGCGCTGCTATAGATGTTGACGGACAGTGTGCTTACCCGGAGCTTCACTTCGGAGCGAGGGTTGGTGTGGGTGGCGGTGTTGATGGGCTTGTCGTTTCGGTGCACCCAGAACGTCCGCACCCCGTTGCGGTACTGGAACCGCTGGCTCTCCGGCACGTTGGACGGGCTCTGCACCTGGAAGTCGCCATCGGTGAGCTCCACCTTCTCGAAGCCGGCGGTGGGGTTCCGGCTACCGCCGCTGGCTGCCGCGAGGAACGTGCAGCCCATGCCCACGAGAAGCACTAGCCATGGACTTGTGAGGGAGGCCATTGTCGCACTATGCCATGTAAGGAGGAAGTAGCAAGCAAGCTGACTAGCTTGTTCAGATGGATGTGGGAGAAGATCGATCGAGTTGTGAGCTTAAATAGCTAGCACTTGGCCAGTTTAGCGATCGACGTTCAGTTGTTTGACGTGCACCCTATGTATATTATATACTTTCCATGCACTTCCGTACGTAGTAGGCTAACTAATGAACCCCTTTTCTCTTTTGGATTTGTGATTTGATATTCATCAGAGAACACAAGTGTGGAAAGGGAGCAACCACCCTCGGAACGTCAGGAACAGGGCTCATGCGGACAGCGATAGTCGGTTGGCGACAACATCGGTACGTCAGTGCACACCAAACATGCTGCAACATTGTGTCATTGTTGCGCCAATATATTGCGACTCTGTGATAATCTGTGCGCCTCTAATTTTCAATACGATGATTAATTCTTGCTACGATTAACTTGTGCCCTTTTGTAGAAGAGCTCGCACTAGCTAGCTCCACTATAGATCTCAAGTTTGTATACTAGTATAAAATAAAATGATGTCTGTGTCACAGCTAAACTATATTTAAAATTATTGAAGCTAGCCACATGTAGGGTTCATGCGGACAACGATAGTCAGTTGACGAGAGCCTCGGTACGCCAGTGCATACCATGCTAGAGCGTTGTTGGACCAATATATTATGCCTCAGAGATGGTCTGTCTCCCATTTTGAATACCATGGTTATTTTTCGGTACGTTAACTTAGCCCTCTAGAGTATCTACAGCCGGACCTCTTAAACACGTCTCAAACGCTTGGACAAATCGTCCGGTCACTGACCGGTCACAAAAAACAGTCCCAACTGAAGCTCTCAAACCGTGGACAAACACCCGGGCTGACCGGCACCCCTCATATCCAGCCCAAATATAGGGCGGATATGAGGCGGCCCGGGCGAGTACGCCATGTCAGCCCGGCCCACCGCTGGTCCATCCTAACCCCACAAAATCCCCCTCCAGAGCAAACTCTAGCTCACTTCACTCCGCTCCGCTCTGCTCCTCGACGCTCCTTTTTCCCAATCCGTCCAATCCCTAGCGCTGGCGAGCATGTCCAGCACCGGCAACCACTCCGACCGTAGCTCCGGAGACGAGGACGAGCTGGCGCTCGGTATCGCGCTTGAGCGCTCGCGGGTCAATACGGGCGGCAGCTCCAGGACCGGTGCGACGCCTCCTGTCGCCCGTCGCCGTAGCGCCGACGGTGGTGCCAGCCCTTCCCACCCCGCGTGCAGAGCTGCGAGGCTTGCCCAATCTACTCCGCTCGCCTGACGGTCTCCTCCACCTCCGGCCGCTACTCCGCGCGGGCAGCGGTGAGTTCTAGTGCCCGCTCTGCCGGCGCCACGGATGCTGAATCCAGAGTCGGGAGCATGCTCCGTCCACCGTGAGAGGCAGAGGGCAAGGGAGATGGCGGCAGGACTGATGCGGCTGTGCAGTCCGCCCGCCGCCACCGCGTGATGCCGGTGCCCGACGAGGAGGAGCATCTCCTCCAGTGGGTGTACCGTCGGTCACTTACTGGGACGGAGACGGACGCCCGGCGGCCCCGGAGGACCAACGCCAAGCAGCTCCGGGTCGGCATCGAGCAATCCGAGCGGGAGGCAGCGGAGGCGACGAGGGTGGCCAAGCTCAAGTGCTAGCAAGACCGCACCGTCTGGCGCTTGCAAGGCTACATCACCATCTCCCATTCCTCCTCCTCTGACGGGTCCGACTCTGACGGCTCCGACGTCGACCCACCTCCTGCTGTGGATGCCTACAGCAGCGTCGGCGACCGGAAGGCAAAGGGCCAGCGAGGAAGTGATGAAGCTCGCCCTCTCCTTTTATATAATCTAGTTTTAGTATGTAGTTACAATGTGCCGAATCGTTGAACTGTGTGAATTATGCTTTTTTGGTGATCTTTTGGTAATGTTATGTGAATTATGCCTCTTCGGTATCGGTTTATATGTCTGTTTCCTGTCGATTTTGATCTGTTGGTGACCTACATACTATGTTACATGAATTTGTATTTGATATAGGGTGCCGGATATGAGATACGCGAGTGTGGAGGCGCGGATTTAGAGAGTGCCCGGTCAATGCCCATAGATGCGTCCTTAAAGGGTCGGATTTGTAAAGTCCGGCTATAAATGCTCTTAGGGTACACAGATGTATCTTGCTATCGGGAGAGCATCTTGCTCTTAGGATACACAGTATGTTGAGCCTCGGGAGAGCATCTTGCTATCTATCTTGCCGCGGATATACAGCCAGGAAAGTAGTATGAGTTCAGCACTCTCGGAAAACCTAAAGTCGAACACATACATTTAGGATTCTTAACGAAGATGAAGATCAAACAACATCATAATTAAGTTGGATAAAACCCATCTAGCACAGAGGGAACAAAAGTTGCAAAGCTAACTGATGATGGGAACTAACTGCTAATCCCTCCGTTTAACCTAAAACCACCACATTTATTTTCGGAGGGAGTACTTTCTTTCATGATATTTTAATTCCACTTATATATATAAGGTAGTCTTGACTCAGCATGGGTCATGATTAAATATTCTGAGTGTGTACTATTATGGAATTAGATGAGCTAGCTAGCTAGCTAGCACCATTGTTCATAAACGGAACTGGAAGGAAAAGAGTAATTAAGGGAAGGTACCTCCAGTCGGTGAGAGCGCCCCATCCGATGGACGGCTCCCTCGTCGGTCTCCCTGTCCAGCCATATGCTCTGTCTGTGACTAATTGATTAGCCCCAAAACAAAATTTGTTGTTGGGCTGGGCGATCCGCCTAACGCGTATACGTACCACAAGCCCAAAAACAAAACCACCTGGCTCTTTGCTAGTGCTCCGATCTAAACGCTCTTATATTTCTTTTTCGGAGGGAGTACAAGACTACACAACATTCTTATCGATGTCATCACCCTGCTGCCCCGGGTCCCGAAGCGGGATGACCAAGCTCATGAAGTTGTTGCGGCACACTAACAAGACAAGCGTGTGGCTCCTGCCTCCGCTTGTCATCACTCCAATCCAAGAAATCAGCAAAAGGCTGGAGGCTCCAAAGAAGAAGCAAACTTTTTGTCCTAAAGGTTAACATTATTTCCACCTTGGAGAATAATTAAATGATTCAAAGATTGTTTGTCCTAAAGGATCGATTTATAATACAGGGAGGGTAATATTCCCCTCTTTAGTAACTGTTTCTTCTTAGAATATTAAATAAACAAAAAGGATTCATCTATCTGAATGAAATCTAAGATAGCACATTAGTTTAATAGCATGACGAACAAATATGGCTCCTTAATTTCCCCTATGCATTGGTCAACCCTGGATGCGTTCGGTTAACCCCGAAAGTTCATTTCCTTAATTAGATTGATCTAATTCTTATGCCTGATCTCGATGCCCTGCAAGAGGAGACCGCTCTTGCCGTTCAAATATTCAGTCTTTGACAGGCCGAAGGACACATCGCCATCTTCACCAGCCTCACAAACAAACTCACCCAACTCCAGCTCCATCCAACCATCCACCCTTTCATGAGGGAGTGCTACGTCCTCCGGACGGATCATGTGTGGGTTACGTTGGACGCAGACCTTGCATGCAAGAACGCTTCCTCCAACGCTCACCGATGCATTGACTGGAAAGTTCAGCCCGTAGGGCTCCTCTGCTAGCTTGTAAACGGCGTAAGTTGAGCCTTGGGACAACATCTTGCTGTGTATCTTGCCGCGAATTTCCAACCAACAAACCCAAATGAGTTGAGCACTCTCAGAGAACCTGCAGTCGAACATTGTGTTAGGATCCATAACGAAGATGAAAACCAAACAACAGCATAAGTTTGCAGAAAACCATCTAGCATCGTGCGCGACCGAGTACTCAAAGAACAAATTAAGTTGCAAATTGACTTTGGTGATCAACATAACCAACTGCTAATTTCGTCATGACTCCTGTCCTGCTGGTGACGATTCTGGGTATTGGCTCACATTGTACACCATGGTACGTTCATATAGTAGTGTATATGTATGTGGTCAGAATTCAGAACACAGAACCTTCAACCCAACTGAAATTGGACGAGTAACACACCACAAGTCCACAACGAAAGTACGTACGCAACAACAGTTTCAGAATGAGTGATTTCAACTGCAATTAGATGACAAGGAATGCAGGTAGCATCATTGATTCAGCAACACAAGCTAGCAGGGGAACTGCGAGGAAACTTGGAAAAGGAGGAAGGCAAGAAACCTTGAGTCGTGGAGAGGGATCCAGGTCCAGTATTATTGCGGTGTGTCGCGCCACACGATGGACGTACAGCTCCCTCGCCGCCACCATGTAGCACTTGGCGCCGCTCTCCCTGTCCAGCCACATGCTCTGCAGCACCATGGCACCAATTGAATTGATCAGCAATCGAACAAGTTTGGTCCATGGGCTGGCTCTTGGGCTGTATACGTACCGTGAGTCCGCCTGGACGGAGCTGCCGGAGAGGCGGAGGAAGAGGTCCTTCTTCCCGCACGGCAGCAGCGGCTCTCCGTCGGCGAGCGGCGGCAGGAAGCAGGCCCATACGGCGTCCGAGTCGGCGGCAGCGCGGAAGGCCGGGGAGACCGCCGCGGCGCGGCAGGCGTCGTGCGGCGACGTGAGGGAGAGCGCCGCGGACACAAGCTCCTTCGGCAGGCGCACGATCTCGCAGGACTCCATCGGTTCCTCCTCCTCCACGGTTCGACCTACTATAGTGGAAATGCTGCCAAAGGCTTAGCGACGAAGCATTTCATTAATTTGGGGCGAAGAAAGCTAAGCAAGTTTTTCAACAAATGTTGCTCATGGATGCAGGCTCAGATGACTGAAATAAAGTTGAAATTTAAGCCCTGCGAGGCCGGCCCGGCCCAAATCCATCGTGCTTCGGACCTCAACCAACTGCACTAGCCCAACCCACTTTAAAACAATACATTAGTGTTATACTTTTGAAGTTATATGAAAAAATGAATGATTCCTTTAAAAGTGTCAACGCTTTTTTAAAATTACATGAATAAAAAAAGTAATGCATGAACACCACTTTTGCAATTAGATGACCATTTTCAAGGTACCGACACTTTAATAAATTACACAAACATTTTTCTAAAATAAGTTCAGATTTTTAAGAACTTGATTTGAAAAATTATTGGCAAGTATATATTATTTTTTAGAGTTTCCTTAGAAAATAAAATTGTTGTAATTATTAATGGGTCTAGGAGTTGTCAGCCCATTAGAAGGTCTTCATTCTTCAGGTAGAACAACTCCTCCTCGAGCTGCGGGCTCTTTGAAGCTAGAGTGTGAGAAGAAAAAAAATAGATAGAAAAAGGAAGCTCATCTGATTCTTATTGAATATCAAAAGTAAAGGAATTTGGTATTCAACCTAGTTTTGTGCAGATCCAATCTAAAGGAATATGTAGGCGAAGGAGCAGCATAGTTACGTGTCCTCCTCACTTCTTATCTCCTCCTTGATAGATATACGGTACGGGGTCCAAGTAACTTGCAGGGCCAGAAGAAAACAAGAGACAACTCCATTGCAATCGGGCACATACATGATGTTAAATAATCAAAGTCATTTCATCAATCCCTTGTACAAACACATCAGTTTGCAAAGGGACGCCACAACCATAGCCTTACCAAATTACTCATACATGATGATCGGATCACAAGATGAACTCATTAAAGAAGACATAAACAGGAATGTTTTATTTATAATATGTTTTACAATAGTTGTTGGCTAAGATACACGATTACAGGTATGACTAACTTGCAGAGGGATTACTGCAGTGATGATGGTGGCGGCTAAGGAGATGAGTTGAGAAATAGCAAGGGCGAGGGTTCGAAGATGTCGCGAATGGTGATCTCTTTGTTGGGATTATAGTGTTGGCCCCTTTATAAAGGTTGATCAGTTGGACCTTCACTAGTAGAAAAAGGGTCAAACATGAAGCACAATAGTGCCGGTTTGAATTTCAGCCGGCACTAATGTGTACAATAGCACCGGTTCATGGCGGCGATCAATAGCACCGGTTCGTGGCGAACCTTTAGTACCGGTTCATGCCACGAACCGGTACTAAAGAGGCTGTGTCAGCCTGCGGTCAGGCTATGGCCCCACCATCACCATTTAGTACCGGTTCGTACCACGAACCGGTACTAATGAGGTTATGGCAAGCTGTTTTTAGTCCCACCTCGCCAAGAGAAAGGGACTAGGAGCGGTTTATAAGCCCTGAGTGCAGAGACGATGAAGAAGAGGCTCAATGCTCACGTTGCTTAGCTTCAAGCCTTCAGGAATATGGTAGATTGCACGCAGCTACGCGCAGTGCAGTTTACACTATTCCGAAAGGCTTGAAGCAAATTAACGAGCATTGCACCTCTTCTTTATTTTTAATAACTTATTACAACTCCGGACTTCTTCTGTTATGGCAAAAACTAATTGCACGTCGACATTTCTTTTTTTTAAACTTTGGTTATAACTCCAGACTTTGACCATCAAGTTTTGCAGAAAAGAAAAAATAGCAGAAAAGAAAAAAAACTATATAAAAAAACTACTCAAAAATAAATAGAAGAAAATAAATATAGCAGAAAAGAAAAAACTACTCAGAAATAAATAGAAGAAAAAATAAAGCAGAAAAAAAAATTATATTTACTATTTTTCAGTCATTCACAAAATGACCGTGAAATTGAAAATCAGTACAAAATGAACTCTGAAAATGTTAAATTTTGGCAAACTAGATGAATAAAACTACTCACAAATAAATAAAAGAAAATAAATATAACAGAAAAGTAAAAACTATACAAAAACTACGCAGAAATAAATAGAAGAAAATAAAGCAGAAAAGAAAAAAAACTATAAAAAAATTGGGGCGCTGGCCTGTGGGCCTGCTAGGCCACAGGCGTGCAATTACAGGCCTTAAAGGCCCAGCAACTCACAGGGCAGCGCGCAGAGTTTAGGCCCACAAGCCTGCTATATAGAGGAGTTCGAAGAGGTAGCCGCGGCTGGGTTTATAAACCAGTACGGCTGCCCTTCGCCCGGCGAGGTGGGACTAAACTTTAGGGTGGTAGCGCGAGGCCTTTAGTACCGGTTGGTGGCTCCAACCGGTACTAAAGACCACCCTTTAGTACCGGCTGGAGCCACCAACCGGTACTAAAGGCCTGCTCTTTCCGCCTCTTCGCCTGGCCAAAGTTGGCCTTTAGTACCGGTTGGTGGCTCCAACCGGTACTAAAGGCCTCTCCTATATATACAACACTTACGAAAATTCATTTAGATCTCCCCAATTCTTTCGTCTCCAACCTCTCGCGCGCCGCTCAAACCCGTCCTCGCCGCCCATCGCCCGTCGTCCGTCGTCGTCGTCGCTGTCCCCGCCGCCGCCCGTCGTCGTCGCCGTCTCGCGCCGCCGCCCCGAACGCCACGCGCCGCCGTCCGTCGTCGTCCCGCCGCGGTCCCGTACGTCTCTCGCTCTCGCGTATACCCGTCGCGCCACCATCCATCGTCGTCGCACCCGGCCCATACGGCGGCGCCACCGCCCGTACGTACGCCGCCGCCCCCGCCCCCGCCCCGTACGTCGGCGCCCCCGCTCGTACGTACGGGGCGGCGGCGTACGGGGCCGCACACATACACACATACACACATATATATATGTACACACTACACACACACACATACACACACACACATACACACACACATTTTTTTACTTATTTTCTATTTTTTAGAAAAGTTAATTTGATGATCGAATGTTTGATTAATGTCGAATGTTAGATAGATAGAAAATTGTCGAACTAGAGATTTGAACTAGTTGAATAATTAATATAACTAGTTTATTTTTAGTAAGAAAATTATCGAACTAGTTTATTTAGGTATATGAGATTTGTACTAGTTCAATAATTAATATAACTAGTTTATTTTTAGTAAGAAAATTGTCGAACTAGTTTTTTTAGGTATATGAGATTTGAACTAGTTCAATAATTAATATAACTAGTTTATTTAGGTATATGAGATTTGAACTAGTTCAATAATTAATATAACTAGTTTATTTTTAGTAAGAAAATTTAGGTATCTGAGATTTGATGATCTAATTAAAATATTATTTGTTAATGAGTTTTTCTGTTTATTTAATTTTTTATATATTTTGAGTTTATATAAATGTTAGATTAATGTCGAATGTTAGATGAATTAGATAGAAAAGTTAAATATATAGTAATGTCAATTGTTAGAGATGAATATAGTTAGATATATTAATGTCAAATGTTAGATGAATATATATTTGGCTAGATATTAATTAATGTTAGATAGTAATAATGTTAGATAGTAATAGGTGTTTAATGTTTCACCTATATGAACATAGGAAATGTCATCTGACGACGAAAAAGATTTCATTATGTGCGAACACTGTGAAGACCAGCGCGGCCTGTGCGACAGAAATTTCCTTATTGATGGTAGGCGCTTCAGCATCAAGCTGGATGAGACATTCAAAGTTGATACAGTAAGTCACTTTGTCAATTATTATTTGAATGCATGCATCATTTGTTTCAACTTATAATTTTAAATTTTCACTATTCTACTAGCGCATCCCCTGCCATGCAAGAATTTTTGTCTTGGATAATATAGGTTTTAGTGCTATAGATGATATGGAGGTAAAGAGAGTTTACTTGAAGACGGAGCATGGGTATACTTTCAACGTCAAATTATATAATGGAGACACATACACCCATTTTGAATGCAAAACTTGGCAAGCACTATGCAAGGCTTATGCATTTGAGCCTGGTATGGTTGTCACCTTTGATATTCGTCCGGAAGATGATATTGAAGGTAATATAGACATCTGGGTCGATGTGCAAACGCCTCCAGTTCTACCATTATGTGAGTTTTTCTCAACCATGCATGCATATGTTTATGTCTTTGATACAGTTTATTCAAAAATAGTTGACAACTAATTTGTATTGTCAGCTTATTTCGGTTCAAGCAAACATGTCCGGCGCTTGGTAGACAGGACCTACTACTGCCCCGGGGCTCAACTAAACTGCGAGGAGATAAGTCATTATGTTTCATGGCTTGAGAATCTTAATACTGTCAAGACAAATTTTTTTCCTGAACTTAGAAATGTTAGTACTCAAAACGTGCGACCAATGGTGATCGTATTGAACTACGGTCACATCTATAATCGAAAGATGGTAAGATTTTAACTATTTGTCCTTAATTAGTGCATCTTTTGCATACATTATTTTTGAAGCTAAACTTTCATTGCTTAGTATATTAATTACTATACGATGTTCTTTAATAGGGACTTCCGATGACAGTTGTGGCTCAGTGGATCGAGACTAAAGGTGACATGTCAATGGTTAGCTTACGGCCAAGATATTCTACATTGCACATGAGTGCATTCAGGATTTCTGAAAGCGAAGAATGCTTAATAGTGAAAGATTGAAGCAAAATTGTTAACGATCGCAGAGAAATACTAGGGGGCAGCAAGGAGAAGCGCAACCCAAGATTAGGAGACAGATTCATCAGCATGCTCCAGTATGATGAATCAGGAGAGCTATACATGTTCTATGCTATTCTACCTGAGAGGGAGCAGCACTAGTTCATGCTCTTAATTAGTGTCTCATGTCCGTGTCCTGAACTTCGATGTTGGTGATGATTATGTTGAACTCGATGATATCTTTGCTTCTATTACAAAGTGAATGTTTCCTCTTTAAGCTAGCCAGTGTTGATGATGATTAGATAGCTAGCGGTAATGACTATGATGATTAAATAGTGGTAATTAGACGACTACGATAATTTTTAGCTAGCTAGAGTTTATTTATTTATTAATATGCGATGATGATGATGATGATGATGATGACGACGACTACAACTTATTATAACGTAAAACAATCCTAAATTAAATTGATAACACAAATTTAATTGAAAAATACAAAATAAAATAAAAACCCACAAACATTTACCAACCGGTAGTAAAGGGCTCCCGGCCCCCGGAGCTGGCTCGTGCCACGTGGTTTCCCTTTAGCACCGGTTCGTGCTGAACCGGTACTAAAGGGAGGGGGGGCCTTTAGTGCCCACACTTTAGTGCCGGTTATGGAACCGGCACTAAAGGGCTTTACGAACCGGTGCTATTGCCCGGTTCTGCACTAGTGCTTCTCGAGTTCGGTACAAGCATTCACTCGTACCGAGTGCCCTCTTGCACTCTGGTTGCTTTGTTATGCCTCCAATTCCTTCATTCCTTACTTCATTTTTATTTTTTCCTCATAAGTGATGTTTTCTTTCCATGTTTAGGTCCTGCAGAAACATATTAAACGAAAAATTTCACGATCTCTCGCATTCGTTAGTCATTAGTGACAACATCAGAGTGAATTTCTAAAAAATACTGGGATAATTATCTGATTTAGACAGCAGTGTGATGAGCGCAAAAACAACACTCATCACTCGGTGGAGGCCGTCGCCAGCCACTGGGTTGTGTGTCGCCCTGTCCATCGGGACTGGCTCGGTACTCGGTGTGGATGCCTCCTCAAATCTTATGCCTAATCTCAATACCCTGCACGATAAGACCGTTCTTCCTTCTCAAATCATTCATCTCTGACAGACCGAAGGACACATCGCCATATTCGTGCCCCTCGCAAATAAACTCGCCCAGCTCCAGCTCGATCCAACCATCAGCTCTTTTGCGAGGAAGCGCTGCATGATAGTTCCGTCTCCTGCTTCTTTGCGGGTTAGGTTGGAGGCAGACCTTGCGGGTTTGGTGAGTGCCTCCAACGCTCACTGATGCCTTCTGGACCGGCAATTCTTGGCCGTAGTAACCGTCGGTCAACCCATATGAATCGTTGGCTAACTTGTACACCATGTACACAGAGTATGCTGAGCCTTGGGAGAGCATCTTGCTATGTATCTTGCCGCGGATATACTGCCAGGAAACCAGTCTGAGTTCAGCACTCTCGGAAAACCTAGGGTCGAACACATATACGTTTAGGATTCATAACGAAGATGAAGATCAAACAATATCATAATTAAGTTGCACCCATTTAGCTAGATAGCATCGCTACAAAATGTGCACAGAGAGAACAAAAGTTGCAAAGCTCACTGATGATGGGAACTAATAACTGCTACTTTCTTTCATGATAGTTTAATTCCACATACATACATGTAGTCATGACTCAGTCATGGATCATTATCCAATGTTCTGACTATATATGTGCTAGCACCATTGTTCATTGAGCAACATAAGCTAGCTGCAACGGAACTCGAAGAACAGAATAACGGAATGAGGGAAGGTAGTACCTCGAGTCGGCGAGAGTGCCCCATCCGATGGACAGCTCCCTCGCCGGCACCATGTAGCACCTGGCGCCGGTCTCCCTGTCCAGCCACATGCTCTGGATGCGACAAGTATGATTAGCCCGAAAACCAAATTTATTGTTGAGCTGGGTGATCCGGCTACCGTGTATACGTACCACGAGTCCGCATGGGAGGAGGACGGGGCTGCCGGAGAGGCGGAGGAACAGGTCCTTCTTCCTGCATGGCGTCGACTCTCCGTCAGCGAGCGGCGGAAGGTCACGACCGCAGGGCAGAAAGCAGGCCCAGAGAGCGTCCGAGTCGGCCGCCACACGGAAGGCCGGGGAGACCGCTGCGGCACGGCAGGCGTCGCGAGGTGACGTGCTGGACAGCGCTGCCCACAAGAGCTCCTCTTGCAGGCGGGTGACCTCACAGGCCTCCATCGGCCCCTCCTCCTCTGCGGCCGGCTTGGTCGGTCTCCTCGGTTCCATTTAGTTTTGGGGGAGACGACGAAGAATTTGGAAGTAGGAACGGAAGGAAATCTATTTCATTTGGGGCGAAGCAACTGCATTTGAAAATATCAAGTCTTCTCAAGTCTTCGCAGAAAAATCCATTTGGGCCTTCCATCCAGTGATTGGTTGAGATTTGGCGGGTCGGCTTAGGTCAGCGGCTTTGTTTTACTCCATCGATTCCAGTGGATATGTTCTACTGTATATTTTTCTGAAGGGGAATAGGGTGTTTTTATTACTCAAAATCAAGTGGCAATCCACCTTACAAAGTTGTGGGGCAGCTCCCAGACCTGAATCAATCCACACGGCCGTGCGATTCTCAAACCTACCAAAACTAACTACAAAGTGGCTCACACCATTTTTTCACGCTTCACATGCGTGATCTTCACATCTCTGTCACCCTTTAGTGTTCTCGAGATAGTATCCACCATCATTGTGTATCGCGATCACCTTGCATCACCTCCGATAGCTCCCGCGGGCTCTTCTCTCTTCAGCTCGATCTTCATCAACCAAGCATCCTCTTCCACGTGGTTGGAGGAAGAAGAAGACATGATGCCTGGCCCAACAAATCTGACAGAAAACAGCAAGAAAAGAGAGCAAAGGATTTCTCCGCGATACGGTGATCAACAGGTTCGGAAAGTATATATAGATTTTTTTTATCTTGAAGGGTAAGTATAAGGTAGAAAAACAGAGTACGGGAGGTGTCCCAGGTGGGCACAACCCACCTGGGCGCGCCAGGCAAGTCTGACGCAACATGATGTATTGTGCCCACCAGGGACGCTTCCTGAAAGTTTCTTTATTTCCAAAATTCTAAAATATTCCAAAACTGATAAAAAATATTTTTGCGGATTTTCCGGAGTCCGTTTACTTACCGTATCACGTACCTCCTTATTTTCATGATTCTGGAGTGTTCGGGAAGGACTCTTTTATGTGCTCTTCCGATGATATGGTTTGGATAATATTACTTTCAACATTAATAGGCGTACCTGAGATATAATGCTTTATTCATTGCTCAGTGACAACCTTCGGGTTAGTACCTTTAGAGTTATTTATTTTGATGGCTCCAGACCGGTAAACCTCCTCGATGAAATATGGGCCTTCCCATTTTGAGAGGAGCTTTTCTGCAAAAAATCTAAAACAAGAGCTTTACCAAAGAACATATTCTCCGGCTTTAAACTCACGCTTTTGGATCCTTTTGTCATGCCATCTTTTAACTTTTTCTTTGAATAACTTTGCATTTTCATAAGCTTGGGTTCTCCATTCATCTAAAGAACTAGTATCGAATAACCTCTTTTCACTAGCAAATTTGAAATCATAATTGAGTTCTTTGATTTCCCAATATGCTTTATGTTCTAACTCAAGAGCCAAATGACAAGCTTTTCCATAAACTATTTTATAAGGAGACATACTGATACGTCTCCAACGTATCTATAATTTATGAAGTACTCATGTTGTTATTTTATCATTCTTGGGTGTTCTACAATCATTTTATGGCAACTTTATATCATTGGAACTAACCTATTGACCAGTGCCCAGTGCCGGTTACTGTTTTTTGCATGTTTTTTACATCACAGGAAATCAATATCAAACGGAATACAAACACCGCGAAATTTTACGGAGATTGTTTTTGGACCAGAAGGAACCCATTGGGCCAGAGCTGCACCTAGGGGGTGCCCCGAGGTGGGTTGTGCCCACCTCGGTGCCCTCCCGCACCCCTTCTTTGCACTATAAATTCCCAAATATTCCAAAACCCTTCGGGGTTAACCTAGATCAGAAGTTACGCCACCGCAGGGCTCCGTAGCCACCGAAAACCAATCTAGACCCGTTCCGGCACCCTGCCGGAGAGGGGAATCATCTCCGGTGGCCATCTTCATCATCCCGGCTGAAGGAAATATGCCCTAGAGGCAATAATAAAGTTATTATTTATTTCCTTATATCATGATAAAGGTTTATTATTCATGCTAGAATTGTATTAACCGGAAACATAATACATGTGTGAATACATAGACAAACAGAGTGTCACTAGTATGCCTCTACTTGACTAGCTCGTTAATTAAAGATGGTTATGTTTCCTAACCATGGACAAAGAGTTGTCATTTGATTAACGGGATCACATCATTAGTTGAATGATCTGATTGACATGACCCATTCCATTAGCTTAGCACCCGATCGTTTAGTATGTTGCTATTGCTTTCTTCATGACTTATACATGTTCCTATGACTATGAGATTATGTAACTCCCATGTGCCGGAGGAACACTTTGTGTGCTACCAAACGTCACAACGTAACTGGGTGATTATAAAGGTGCTCTACAGGTGTCTCCAAAGGTACATGTTGGGTTGACGTATTTCGAGATTAGGATTTGTCACTCCGATCGTCGGAGAGGTATCTCTGGGCCCTCTCGGTAATGCACATCACTTAAGTCTTGCAAGCATTGCAACTGATGAGTTAGTTGCGGGACGATGTATTACGGAACGAGTAAAGAGACTTGCCGGTAACGAGATTGAGCTAGGTATTGGATACCGACGATCGAATCTCGGGCAAGTAACATACCGATGACAAAGGGAACAACGTATGTTGTTATGCGGTCTGACCGATAAAGGTCTTCGTAGAATATGTAGGAGCCAATATGGGCATCCAGGTCCCGCTATTGGTTATTGACCGGAGACATGTCTTGGTCATGTCTACATTGTTCTCGAACCCGTAGGGTCCGCACGCTTAAGGTTTCGATGACAGTTATATTATGAGTTTATACGTTTTGATGTACCGAAGGTTGTTCAGAGTCCCGGATGTGATCATGGACATGACGAGGAGTCTCGAAATGGTCGAGACATAAAGATTGATATATTGCAAGCATATGTTTGGATATCGGAAGTGTTTCGGGTGAAATCGGGATTTTACTGGAGTACCGGGAGGTTACCGGAACCCCCCGGGAGCTATATGGGCCTTAGTGGGCCTTAGTGGAAAAGAGAAGAGGTGGCCTAAGATGGGCCGCGCGCCCCTCCCCTCCCTTGGTCCGAATAGGACAAGGCGAGGGGCCAGCCCCCCTTTCTCCTTTCCCCCCTCCGCGAATCCTATTCCAACTAGGATTAGGGGGGGGGGGATCCTACTCCCGGAGGGAGTAGGACTCCTCCTGGCGCGCCTCACCTAGGCCGGCCGCACCCCCCCCCCCCTTGAGCCTTTATATACGGAGGCAGGGGCACCCCAGAGGAACACAAGTTGATCCACGTGATCATATTCTTAGCCGTGTGCGGCGCCCCCTGCCACCATAGTCCTCGATAATATTGTAGCGGTGCTTAGGCGAAGCCCTGCGACAGTAGTACATCAAGATCGTCACCACGCCGTCGTGCTGACGGAACTCTTCCCCGACACTTTGCTGGATCGGAGTCCGGGGACCGTCATCGAGCTGAACGTGTGCTAGAACTCGGAGGTGTCGTAGTTTCGGTGCTTGATCGGTCGGGCTGTAGAGACGTACGACTACATCAACCAAACGCTTCCGTTGTCGATCTACAAGGGTACGTAGATCACACTCTCCCCTCTCGTTGCTGTGCATCACCATGATCTTGCGTGTGCGTAGGAATTTTTTTGAAATTACTACGTTCCCCAACAGTGGCATCCGAGCCTAGGTTTTATGTGTTGATGTTATATGCACGAGTAGAACACAAGTGAGTTGTGGGTGATATAAGTCATACTGCTTACCAGCATGTCATACTTTGGTTCGGCGGTATTGTTGGACGAAGCGGCCCGGACCGACATTACGCGTACGCGTACGCGAGACCGGTTCTCCCGACGTGCCTTGCACATAGGTGGCTTGCGGGTGACAGTTTCTCCAACTTTAGTTGAACCAAATGAGGCTACGCCCGGTCCTTGCGAAGGTTAAAACAGCACCAACTTGACAAACTATCGTTGTGGTTTTGATGCGTAGGTAAGATTGGTTCTTGCTTAAGCCCGTAGCAGCCACGTAAAACTTGCAACAACAAAGTAGAGGACGTCTAACTTGTTTTTGCAGGGCATGTTGTGATGTGATATGGTCAAGACATGATGCTGAATTTTATTGTATGAGATGATCATGTTTTGTAACCGAGTTATCGGCAACTGGCAGGAGCCATATGGTTGTCGCTTTATTGTATGCAATGCAATCGCGCTGTAATGCTTTACTTTATCACTAAGCGGTAGCGATAGTCGTGGAAGCATAAGATTGGCGAGACGACAACGATGCTACGATGGAGATCAAGGTGTCGCGCCGGTGACGATGGTGATCATGACGGTGCTTCGGAGATGGAGATCACAGGCACAAGATGATGATGACCATATCATATCACTTATATTGATTGCATGTGATGTTTATCTTTTATGCATCTTATCTTGCTTTGATTGACGATAGCATTATAAGATGATCTCTCACTAAAATTATCAAGAAGTGTTCTCCCTGAGTATGCACCGTTGCGAAAGTTCTTCGTGCTGAGACACCACGTGATGATCGGGTGTGATAGGCTCTACGTTCAAATACAAAGGCTGCAAAACAGTTGCACACGCAGAATACTCAGGTTATACTTGACGAGCCAAGCATATGCAGATATGGCCTCGGAACACGGAGACCGAAAGGTCGAGCATGAATCATATAGTAGATATGATCAACATAATGATGTTCACCAATGAAGCTACTCCATCTCACGTGATGATCGGACATTGTTTAGTTGATTTGGATCACGTGATCACTTAGAGGATTAGAGGGATGTCTATCTAAGTGGGAGTTCTTTAAGTAATTTGATTAATTGAACTTAAATTTATCATGAACTTAGTACCTGATAGTATCTTGCTTATGTATGTTTGATTGTAGATAGATGGCCCGTGCTGTTGTTCCGTTGAATTTTAATGCGTTCCTTGAGAAAGCAAAGTTGAAAGATGATGGTAGCAATTACACGGACTGGGTCCGTAACTTGAGGATTATCCTCATTGCTGCACAGAAGAATTACGTCCTGGAAGCACCGCTGGGTGCCAGGCCTGCTGCTGGAGCAACACCAGATGTTATGAACGTCTGGCAGAGCAAAGCTGATGACTACTCGATAGTTCAGTGTGCCATGCTTTACGGCTTAGAATCGGGACTTCAACGATGTTTTGAACGTCATGGAGCATATGAGATGTTCCAGGAGTTGAAGTTAATATTTCAAGCAAATGCCCGGATTGAGAGATATGAAGTCTCCAATAAGTTCTATAGCTGCAAGATGGAGGAGAACAGTTCTGTCAGTGAGCATATCTCAAAATTTCTGGGTATAATAATCACTTGATTCAGATGGGAGTTAATCTTCCAGATGATTGCGTCATTGACAGAATTCTCCAATCACTACCACCAAGCTACAAGAGCTTCGTGATGAACTATAATATGCAAGGGATGAATAAGACTATTCCCGAGCTCTTCGCAATGCTGAAAGCTGCGGAGGTAGAAATCAAAAAGGAGCATCAAGTGTTGATGGTCAACAAGACCACTAGTTTCAAGAAAAAGGGCAAAGGGAAGAAGAAGGGAAACTTCAAGAAGAACAACAAGCAAGTTGCTACTCAAGAGAAGAAACCCAAGTCTGGACCTAAGCCTGAAACTGAGTGCTTCTACTGCAAGCAGACTGGTCACTGGAAGCGGAACTGCCCCAAGTATTTGGCGGATAAGAAGGATGGCAAGGTGAACAAAGGTATATGTGATATACATGTTATTGATGTGTACCTTACTAATGCTCGCAGTAGCACCTGGGTATTTGATACTGGTTCTGTTGCTAATATTTGCAACTCGAAACAGGGACTACGGATTAAGCGAAGATTGGCTAAGGACGAGGTGACGATGCGCGTGGGAAACGGTTCCAAAGTCGATGTGATCGCGGTCGGCACGCTACCTCTACATCTACCTTCGGGATTAGTATTAGACCTAAATAATTGTTATTTGGTGCCAGCGTTGAGCATGAACATTATATCTGGATCTTGTTTAATGCGAGACGGTTATTCATTTAAATCAGAGAATAATGGTTATTCTATTTATATGAGTAATATCTTTTATGGTCATGCACCCTTAAAGAGTGGTCTATTCTTATTGAATCTCGATAGTAGTGATACACATATTCATAATGTTGAAGCCAAAAGATTCAGAGTTGATAATGATGGTGCAACTTATTTGTGGCACTGCCGTTTGGGTCATATCGATGTAAAGCGCATGAAGAAACTCCATACTGATGGACTTTTGGAGCCACTTGATTATGAATCACTTGGTACTTGCGAACGGTGCCTCATGGGCAAGATGACTAAAACACCGTTCTCCGGTACTATGGAGAGAGCAACAAATTTGTTGGAAATCATACATACAGATGTATGTGGTCCGATGAATATTGAGGCTCGTGGCGGATATCGTTATTTTCTCACCTTCACAAATGACTTAAGCAGATATGGGTGTATCTACTTAATGAAACATAAGTCTGAAACATTTGAAAAGTTCAAAGAATTTTAGAGTGAAGTTGAAAATCATCGTAACAAGAGAATAAAGTTTCTACGATCTAATCGTGGAGGAGAATATTTGAGTTACAAGTTTGGTGTACATTTGAAGCAATGTGGAATAGTTTCACAACTCACGCCACCCGGAACACCACAGCGTAATGGTGTGTCCGAACGTCGTAATCGTGCTTTACTAGATATGGTGCGATCTATGATGTCTCTTACTGATTTACCGCTATCGTTTTGGGGTTATGCTTTAGAGACGGCCACATTCACGTTAAATAGGGCACCATCGAAATCCGTTGAGACGACGCCTTATGAACTATGGTTTGGCAAGAAACCAAAGTTGTCGTTTCTGAAAGTTTGGGGCTGCGATGCTTATGTGAAAAAGCTTCAACCTGATAAGCTCGAACCCAAATCGGAGATATGTGTCTTCATAGGATATCCAAAGGAAACTATTGGATACACCTTCTATCACAGATCCGAAGGCAAGACTTTTGTTGCTAAATTCGGAAACTTTCTGGAGAAGGAGTTTCTCTCGAAAGATGTGAGTGGGAGGAAAGTAGAACTTGATGAGGTAACTGTACCTGCTCCCTTATTGGAAAGTAGTACATCATAGAAAACTGTTTCTGCGACACCTACACCAATTAGTGAGGAAGCTAATGATAATGATCATGAAACTTCAGGACAAGATACTACTGAACCTCGTAGATCAACCAGAGTGAGATCCGTGCCAGAGTGGTACGGTAATCCTGTTCTGGAAATGATGCTGCTAGATCATGATGAACCTACGAACTATGAAGAAGCGATGGTGAGCCCAGATTCCGCAACATGGCTTGAAGCCATGAAATCTGAGATGGGATCCATGTATGAGAACAAAGTATGGACTTTGGTTGACTTGCCCGATGATCGGCAAGCAATTGAGAATAAATGGATCTTCAAGAAGAAGACTGACGCTGACGGTAATATTACTATCTACAAAGCTCGACTTGTCGCAAAAGGTTTTCGACAAGTTCAAGGGGTTGACTATGATGAGACCTTCTCACCCGTAGCGATGCTTAAGTCTGTCCGAATCATGTTAGCAATTGCCGCATTTTATGATTATGAAATTTGGCAGATGGATGTCAAAACTGCATTCCTGAATGGATTTCTGTAAGAAGAGTTGTATATGATGCAACCGGAAGGTTTTGTCGATCCAAAGGGAGCTAACAAAGTGTGCAAGCTCCAGCGATCCATTTATGGACTGGTGCAAGCCTCTCGGAGTTGGAATGAACGCTTTGATAGTGTGATCAAAGCATTTGGTTTTATACAGACTTTCGGAGAAGCCTGTATTTACAAGAAAGTGAGTGGGAGCTCTGTAGCATTTCTGATATTATATGTGGATGACATATTACTGATTGGAAATGATATAGAATTTCTGGATAGCATAAAGGGATACTTGAATAAGAGTTTTTCAATGAAAGACCTCGGTGAAGCTGCTTACATATTAGGCATAAAGATCTATAGAGATAGATCAAGATGCTTAATTGGACTTTCACAGAGCACATACCTTGACAAGATTTTGAAGAAGTTCAAAATGGATCAAGCAAAGAAAGGGTTCTTGCCTGTGTTACAAGGTGTGAAGTTGAGTCAGCCTCAATGCCCGACCACTGCAGAAGATAGAGAGAAAATGAAAGATGTTCCCTATGCTTCAGCCATAGGCTCTATCATGTATGCAATGCTGTGTACCAGACCTGATGTGTGCCTTGCTATAAGTCTAGCAGGGAGGTACCAAAGTAATCCAGGAGTGGATCACTGGACAGGAGTCAAGAACATCCTGAAATACCTGAAAAGGACTAAGGATATGTTTCTCGTATATGGAGGTGACAAAGAGCTCATTGTAAACGGTTACGTTGATGCAAGCTTTGACACTGATCCGGACGATTCTAAATCGCAAACCGGATACGTGTTTACATTAAACGGTGGAGATGTCAGTTGGTGCAGTTCTAAACAAAGCGTCGTGGCAGGATCTACATGTGAAGCGGAGTACATAGCTGCTTCGGAAGCAGCAAACGAAGGAGTCTGGATGAAGGAGTTCATATCCGATCTAGGTGTCATACCTAGTGCATCGAGTCCAATGAAAATCTTTTGTGACAATACTGGTGCAATTGCCTTGGCAAAAGAATCCAGATTTCACAAGAGAACCAAACACATCAAGAGACGCTTCAATTCCATCTGGGATCTAGTCCAGGTGGGAGACATAGAGATTTGCAAGATACATACGGAGCTGAATGTAGCAGACCTGTTGACTAAGCCTCTTCCACGAGCAAAACATGATCAGCACCAAAGCTCCATGGGTGTTAGAATCATTACTGTGTAAACTAGATTATTGACTCTAGTGTAAGTGGGAAACTAAAGGAAATATGCCCTAGAGGCAATAATAAAGTTATTATTTATTTCCTTATATCATGATAAAGGTTTATTATTCATGCTAGAATTGTATTAACCGGAAACATAATACATGTGTGAATACATAGACAAACAGAGTGTCACTAGTATGCCTCTACTTGACTAGCTCGTTAATTAAAGATGGTTATGTTTCCTAACCATGGACAAAGAGTTGTCATTTGATTAACGGGATCACATCATTAGTTGAATGATCTGATTGACATGACCCATTCCATTAGCTTAGCACCCGATCGTTTAGTATGTTGCTATTGCTTTCTTCATGACTTATACATGTTCCTATGACTATGAGATTATGTAACTCCCATGTGCCGGAGGAACACTTTGTGTGCTACCAAACGTCACAACGTAACTGGGTGATTATAAAGGTGCTCTACAGGTGTCTCCAAAGGTACATGTTGGGTTGACGTATTTCGAGATTAGGATTTGTCACTCCGATCGTCGGAGAGGTATCTCTGGGCCCTCTCAGTAATGCACATCACTTAAGCCTTGCAAGCATTGCAACTAATGAGTTAGTTGCGGGATGATGCATTACGGAACGAGTAAAGAGACTTGCCGATAACAAGATTGAGCTAGGTATTGGATACCGACGATCGAATCTCGGGCAAGTAACATACCAATGACAAAGGGAACAACGTATGTTGTTATGCGGACTGACCGATAAAGATCTTCGTAGAATATGTAGGAGCCAATATGGGCATCCAGGTCCCGCTATTGGTTATTGATCAGAGACGTGTGTCGGTCATGTCTACATTGTTCTCGAACCCGTAGGTTCCGCACGCTTAAGGTTTCGATGACAGTTATATTATGAGTTTATACGTTTTGATGTACCGAAGGTTGTTCAGAGTCCCGGATGTGATCATGGACATGACGAGGAGTCTCGAAATGGTCGAGACATAAAGATTGATATATTGGAAGCATATGTTTGGATATCGGAAGTGTTCCGGGTGAAATCGGGATTTTACCGGAGTACCGGGAGGTTACTGGAACCCCCCGGGAGCTATATGGGCCTTAGTCGAAAAGATAAGAGGTGGCCTAAGATGGGTCGCGCGCCCCTCCCCTCCCTTGGTCCGAATAGGACAAGGAGAGGGGGCCGGCCCCCCTTTCTCCTTTCCCCCCTCCTCGAATCCTATTCCAACTAGGATTGGGGGGGGGGATCCTAATATACGGAGGCAGGGGCACCCCAGAGGAACACAAGTTGATCCACGTGATCATATTCTTAGCCGTGTGCGGTGCCCCCTGCCACCATAGTCCTCGATAATATTGTAGCGGTGCTTAGGCGAAGCCCTGCGACAGTAGTACATCAAGATCGTCACCACGCCGTCGTGCTGACGGAACTCTTCCCCGACACTTTGCTGGATCGGAGTCCAGGGACCGTCATCGAGCTGAACGTGTGCTAGAACTCGGAGGTGCCGTAGTTTCGGTGCTTGATCGGTCGGGCTGTAGAGACGTACGACTACATCAACCAAACGCTTCCGTTGTCGATCTACAAGGGTAGGTAGATCACACTCTCCCCTCTCGTTGCTGTTCATCACCATGATCTTGCGTGTGCGTAGGAATTTTTTTGAAATTACTACGTTCCCCAACACCGGCGGCCACCACGATGAGGAGGGAGTAGTCCACCCTCGGGACTGAGGGTTTGTACCAGTAGCTATGTGTTTAATCTCTCTCTCTCTTTCTCTCTCTCTCTCTCTCGTGTTCTTGAGATGTCACGATCTTGATGTATCATGGGATTTGTTAATATAGTCGGATCATATGGTGTTTTCCCCTCTCTATCTTGTTGTGATGAATTGATTTTTTCCCTTTGAGATTTCGTGGTTATCGGATTGAATACTTCTATGGATTTGAGAACGCTTGATATATGTCTTGCAATTGAATACTCGTGGTGACAATGGGGTATCATATTGATTCACTTGATATATGTTCTGGCACTCAACTTGCGGATTCCCGCGGTGACATTGGGGTAATCTATGCATAGGGGTTGACGCACGTTCTTATCCTTATTTCTCCAGTAGAAATCATGGGGCACTCTTGTAGTTCTTTGTGTGGATTTAGTATTATGAATATGAATATGCCTTGGTGTTATTCTAGTATGAACTCTAGGATAGATCGAATGAAAAAAAATAGCTTTGCGTTATTTTAGTACGAACTCTTGAATAGATCAAGCGGAAAGAATAGCTTTGAGGTGCTTTAGTACCCTACAAACAATTCCTATCTTTTGTTCTCCGCTAATAGGAACTCGGGAGTGATTCTTCGTTACACTTTGAGGGATAATCATATGATCCAACTATGTTAGCATTGTTGAGAGATTGCACTAGCGAAAGTATAGACCCTAGGCCTTGTTTTTAAGCATTGAAATACAGTTTTTGTGCCCGTTTACTATTTGCTACCTTGCTGTTTTTATTTATTTAGATTATAAAAATATATTTATACCATCCGTATTACACTTTTATCACCATTTCTTCGCCAAACTAGTGCGCCTATACAATTCGCCATTGTATTGGGTGTGTTGGGGACATAAGAGATTGCTTGTATTTGGTTGCAGGGTCGTTTGAGAGATACCATCTTCATCCTACACCTCTCACAGATTGATAAACCTTAGGTCATCCACTTGAAGGAAAATTGCTACTGTCCTACAGAACTCTGCGCTTGGAGGCCCAACACGTGTCTACAAGAATAAAGTTGCGTAGTAGACATCACATACCCATAGGATTTTTATAAGCTGTTCTATAAGCCCAAAGTGCATCATCTAATTTCTTAGACCAGTTCTTCCTGGACCTATTGACAGTCTTTTGAAAAATTATTTTATTTCTCTATTGCTAAGTTCTACTTGACCGCTAGACTAAGGATGATAGGGTGATGCAATTCTATGGTTAACATCATACTTGGCAATCATTTTATGAAAAGCACCATGAATAAAGTGTGAACCACCATCAGTCATTAAATATCTAGGGACTCCAAACCTTGGGAAAATAACTTCCTTAAGCATTTTAATAGAGGTGTTGTGATCAGCACTACTGGTTGGAATGGCTTCTACCCATTTAGTAACATAATCAACAACAACCAAAATATGTGTATACCCATTAGAGGAAGGAAAAGTCCCATGTAATCAAATCCCCAAACATCAAATAATGGTTCAATAGCAAGTGAATAATTCATAGGCATTTCTTGACGCTTACCGATATTACCTATTCTTTGACATTCATCACAAGAAGACAAACTTACGGGCATCCTTGAAGAGAGTAGGCCAATAAAATCCAGATTGCAATACCTTGTGAGCAGTTCTATCTCCAGCATGATGCCCTCCATAAGCCTCAAGTGACATTTCCGTAGGATTTGTCCATGTTCATGCTCAGGTACACAACATCTAATAATACCATCTACTCCTTATTGTAAAGATGTGGGTCATCCCAAAAGTAATGTCTTAAATCATAGAAGAATTTTTTCTTTTGCTGGTATGTGAAGCTAGGTGGTAAATATTTAGCAACAATGTAATTAGCATAGTCAACATACCAAGGAGTATTATTAGCAACATTTATTGTAGCTAACTGTTCATCAGGAAAGCTATCATCAATAGGTAGTGGGTCATCAAGCACATTTTCAAGACTAGACATTTATCAGCTAATGGGTTCTCAGGCTTTTTGTATCAATGATATGTAAATCAAATTCTTGTAACAAGAGAACCCATCGAATAAGTCTAGGTTTAGCATCTTTCTTTTCCATAAGATATTTAATAGAGCATGGTCTGATGTGAACAGTTACTTTGGAATCAACAATATAAGGTCTAAATTTATCACAAGCAAACACCACTGCTAAGAATTCCTTTTTCAGTAGTAGCATAATTTCTTTGAGCATTGTCTAGAGTTTTACTAGCATAATGAATAACATTAAGTTTCTTATCAACTCTTTGTCCTAGAACAGCACCAACAACATAATCACTAGCATCACACATAATTTCAAAAGGCAAGTTCCAATCAGGTGGTTGAACAATAGGTGTAGATATTAAGGCTTTCTTGAGTGTTTCAAAGGCTTCAAGACAATCATCATCAAAAACAAAAGGAATATCCTTTTGCAAAATTAGTAAGAGGCCTAGAAATTTTAGAAAAGTCTTTGATAAATCTCTCCTATAGAAACCAGCATGACCTAGGAAACTACGAATACCTTTGATATCCTTAGGACATGGCATTTTCTCAATGGCATCAACCTTAGCTTGGTCCACTTCAATACCTCTTTCAGAAATTTTATGACCCAAGACAATGCCTTCATTAACCATAAAGTGGCACTTATCCCAATTCAAGACAAGATTTGTTTGTTCACATCTCTGCAAAACTCGCTCAAGATTGCTTAAACAATCATCAAAAGAATTCCCATAAACAGAAAAGTCATCCATGAAAACCTCAACAATCTTTTCACAAAAATCAGAGAATATAGCAGCCATACATCTTCGAAAGGTAGCATGTGCATTACATAAACCAAAAGGCATGCGTCTATAAGCATAAGTTCCAAAGGGACAAGTAAAAGTAGTCTTTTCTTGATCATGTTGAGAAACAGGTATTTGTGAAAAGCCAGAATATCCATCAAGGAAGCAAAAATGTGTGTGCTTAGATAATCTTTCAAGCATTTGATCAATAAAAGGCAAAGGGTAATGATATTTTCTAGTTGCTTTATTTAATTTTCTATAATCAATTATCATTATATAGCCTGTAACAATTCTTTGTGGAATAAGCTCATTCTTATCATTAGGAACAACAGTTATACCTCCTTTCTTAGGAACACAATGAACATGACTTACCCATCTACTATCAGCTATGGGATAGATTATACCTTCTTCCAGAAGTTCTAATATTTCCGTTCTTACCACTTCTTTCATCTTCGGATTTAACCGACGTTGGTGATCAACAACGGGTTTAGCATCAGGCTCCATATTAATTTTGTGCTAACATAGAGGGGGACTAATGCCTTTTAAATCATCAAGAGTATATCCATTAGCAGCTTGGTGCTTCCTTAGAACTTTCAATAATCTTTCTTCTTCATGTTCTGAAAGGTTAGCACTAATAATAACAGGATATATATATTTTTCATCAAGATAAGCATATTTCAAAGTGTCTGGTAATTGTTTTAATTCAAACACAGGATCACCTTTAGGTGGAGGAGGACCTCCTAGATTTTCAATAGGCAAATTTTCTTTAAGTAAAAGACGTTGTTCAAAGAAAATCTTATCTATTTCATTTCTTTCATGCATATGTGAATCATTTTCATGGTCTAGAAAATATTCTTCTAAAGGATCAGTAGGAGGAACAACAATAGAAGCAAGACCAATTAATTCATCCTTAGTAGGCAATTCTTTTTCATGGTGAATTCTACTAAACTTGGAAATATTAAACTCATGAGACTCATCACCAAAGCTAACATCAACAGTTTGTTTCTTACAATCTATCTTAGCATTAACTGTGTTCAAGAAAGGTCTACCAAAGATAATGGGACAAAAGTCATCTTGTGGGGAACCAAGAACAAGAAAATCAGTAGGATATTTAATTTTCCCACACAATACTTCAACATCTTTAATAATCCCAATTGGTTATATGGTGTCTCTATTGGCAAGATTAATAGTAACATCTATTTCTTCTATCTCAGCAGGTGTTATGTCTTTCACGATTTCTTCATATAAAGTGTAAGGAATAGCATTCACACTAGCACCCATGTCACATAAACCATGATAACAGTGATCTCCTATTTTACCTGAAATAACAGGCATGCCAACCACAGGTCTATGTTTATCTCTTTTGTCAGGTTTAGCAATTCTAGCAGCTTCTTCACAGAAGTAAATAACATGCCCATCCATATCTTCTTCTAAGAGATCTTTAAGCATAGCAATACTAGGTTCAACTTTAATTTGTTCGCCAGGTTTAGGTGTTCTAATATAATTTTTCTTAACCACAGTTGAAACTTTAGCATGTTCATTTATCCTAATAGGGAAAGGTGGTTTCTCAATATAAGCAGAGGGAACAACTAGATCAACATTATAGAGTATAGTTTCTTCTTTAATTGGCACTGGGTTTTTAATTTCTTGTTTAATAGGTGGGTGATATTTAAACCACTTCTCCTTAGGGAGTTCAACATGAGTAGCAAATGATTCACAAAAGGAGGCTACAATCTCAGAGTCAAGTCCGTATTTAGTGCTAAACTTTTGAAAAGCATCGATATCCATAAAAGATTTAACACAATCATATTTAATTTTAATACCTGACTCTTTACCTTCGTCGAGTTCCCAATATTCAGAGTTGCATTTAATTCTTTCCAAAAGATCCCACCGGAAGTCAATAGTCTTCTTCATAAATGAACTAGCACAAGAAGTATGAAGCATGATTTGATCATTACGAGAAAGCAGAGCATAAAAATTCTAAATAACAATTTCTCTTGAGAGCTCATGATTGGGGCATGAATATAACATTGACTTAAGCCTCCCCCAAGCTAGAGCGATACTTTCTCCTTCACGAGGCCAAAAATTGTATATATAATTCCAATCACGATAAACTAGATGCATAGGATAAATTTTTTGGTGGAACTCCAATTTCAAACGATTTCACTTCCATGATCCAATATCATCACATAGCCTATACCATGCCAATACTTTTCCCTTAAAAGATAAAGGGAAAACCTTTTTCATCACTTCATCCCTGGGTAAACCTGTAAGCTTAAACAATCCACAAATTTGTTCCTCATATATCAAGTGCATATCAGGATGTTCGGTTCCATCTCCTGCATAAGGATTAGCTAGCATTTTTTCTATCATACCCGAAGGAATTTCATATTCAATATTTTCAGTAGGTGCATTAGGTTGAGGGGTGGCTAATTGTGGTTCCGGGCGAGGTGAAGATACCCAGAACAAACCCCTCAAAGGATTGTTTTCCATAGTAACAAGTGACAATAAATTTCAGCATACTATATAAATGTTTCCTTACCAAATTCCACTTACCAAAGGCGGCACCAGAAAATAGCCTTGATGACCCACAATTATAGGGGATCAATTGTAGATCTTTTCGATAAGTAAGAGCGTCAAACCCAACGAGGAGCAGAAGGAAATGACAAGTAGTTTCCGGTAAGGTATTGTCTGCAAATGCTGAAATTGTAAGTAGCAGAGTAGTTTGATAGCAAGATAATTTGTAACGAGCAAGTAACGATAATATTAACAAAAGTGCAGCAAGGTAGCCCAATCCTTATGAGGCAAAGGACAGGCCAAAACGGTCTCTTATGATAAGCAAAGCGTTCCTGAGGGTACACGAGAATTTCATCTAGTCACCTTCATCATGTTGGTTCGATTTGTATTTGCTACTTTGATAATTTGGTATGTGGGTGGACCGGTGCTTAACCCTCCCGCAAGCATCCGCAACTATGAGAAAAGTATTAAGAATAAATTCTAACCATAGCATAAAACTTTTGGATCCAATCGGTCCCTTGTGGATTAGCGCATAAACTGGGGTTTAAGCTTCTGTTACTCTTGCAACCCATCATCTAATTGCTACTCCACAATGCATTCCCTTAGGCCCAAATATGGTGAAGTGTCATATAGTCAACGTTCACATGACACCACTAAGGGAATAACAACATACATACTATCAAAATATCAAACACATATCAAGTTCACATGATTACTTACAACATGATTTCTCCCGTGACCTCAAGAACAAAGGTAACTACTCACAAATAATAATCATGCTCAAGATCAGAGGGGTATTAAATAGCATAATGGATCTGAACATATAATCTTCCACCAAATAAACCATATAGTAATCAACTACAAGATGTAATCAACACTACTAGTCACCCACAAGCACCAACCTATAGTTCCGGTAACAAGATTGAACACAAGAGATGAACTAGGGTTTGAGAGGAGATGGTGATGTTGAAGATGTTGATGGAGATTGTCCTCCCCAAGATGGGAGAGTTGTTGGTGATGATGATGTCCATGGTTTCCCCCTCTGAGAGGGAAGTTCCCCCGGCGGAATCGCTTCGCCGGATGGCAAAAGTGCTCCTGTCCCAGTTCCGCCTCGAAAGTCCTCTTCTTATTTTTTCTAGGTCAAAAGGACTTATATACCAAAATATGGGCACTGGAGGTGGGCCGAGGAGGCCACAACCCACCAGGGCGCACCTGGGGGTCCTAGCGCGCCCAGGTGGGTTGTGCCCACCTGGTGGTCCCCTCTTGTGGTTATTGGCTCTAGTATTTCTTAAATATTCCATAAAAAATCTCCATGAAATTTCAGCTTATTTGGAGTTGTGCAGGATAGGTAGCCTGATATAGCTTTTTCAGGTCCAGATTTCCAGCTGCCGGAATACTCCCTCTTGGTGTGTTCCTTGCAAATTATGAGAGAAAAGGCATTAGAATTACTCCAAAAAGCATTATTATGGATAAAAACATTATAAATAATAGTAAGAAAACATGATACAAAATGAACGTATCAGAGACCAAGAGCCAGCATTTCTTAGTTTTTTAAAAAGAGGTCAGGACCTCTTTTTCAAATACTACGCAAAATACCACAATTTTAGAGAGACTACGTTTTATTAATCTGCAGTAAATTTTTTATCCAGACACCTCAAAGTATTCAATACTGATATTTTTTCCAGAAACCATAGTATTCCCAGAAAACATCGAAAATACTTTGCTCCCAAACGCAACCATAAATTGTATTAGTGGCTTTTTTAGGTAAACTTATATCGGTGTAACCTCTTTCGGACCTTTTTCGGCCCCGACCCATCTTCCGAAATATATTTTTGCAGTGATAATGGGCCACTGCTATGTACTGCTCGTTGCGAGCAATGCGGCTCCTATCGCCTACAGGCCCAGTTGAATCACTTGCATGGTAGGCCGGCACAATAGGGTTTCACGCTCACTCGCTAGCTGCTGCATTTGGTCACCTGCTCATTCGTATTTTGTTTTTTTCTCTCCAAAAAGCCATTATGGTTTTTCCTTCTCTTTGTTTTTCATGAATTTGAAATTTTCAAAATTATTTACGAATTTGGAAGAGGTTCATACATTCAAAAAAGCAGTTCAAAAATTCAAAAAAAATCACATATTTTAAAAAAGTTCACCATTTAAAAACACAAATTTGAAAAGATGTTTTTAATTTTGAAAATTGCTTGTAAATTCAAGAAACGCGAATTAAGAAATATTGTACAAAAAACACACAATTTTTTTTGTAAATTGTAGAATATTTTTAAAATATGTGAACAAATTTAAAAAACTATAAGATTTTTTGAAATATGTGAATTTTTGAAAAAAAGAATGGAACAAACAAGAAAACTGGAAAATGAAAAGAACATAGAAAAATGAAAAAAAATATAGAAAAATGAAATCCAGGAAAGAACCAGTTTAGGAACCTTGTACAAGGTCCGCAAACCAGGAGGAACATTGTAAACGGTTCCCAAACCAGGTTCCTAAAAACAATTGTTACACTAGCTTCTATTCGGTTCTAATGAGTTTGCCCATCTTCCTAGCATAGTGAGCGTTCGTGGCCTTACTGCTTGCAATGAGAGATACACATCATTTGTGATGATAATTTCTTCAGCATGCTATCCCTCTGCTAAATTGATCTTCTGATCATACTACTACCTCCGTTTCAGTTTACAAGTCCTACGCGTATATCTAGGTTGCTAATTTTATCACCCTAATATAAACTATATAACACAAAAATTATACCTTTTGAAAGTAGAAACTCCGAAGTTTATGTTGATATATTTTTTATAATATATGACTTATATTAGGTTGATCAAATTGACGACCTAGGGGTACGCGCATGCCATGTAAACTGAGAGAGAGGTAGTAATAACCAATCATGGTTGTTGTTTCTAGGCCATGCTCCAACTCAAATAGAAAATTAGTGGGTCGGCCCAAGAGAAGAATCACACCAATGCCTATCTGCTTCATGCCCTGCCTTTGTCTTATATTATTATCTATTTAATAATAATAATAAAGTAAGGAGTTCTTATATTGTTATCTACTTAATAAAGTAACTCCAATTTTAACATGTTATATATGAGAATTGATTAAAAAAAGTGTAGAATTTGAATATGATGTTATTTTTACTTGTTTAATATTTTTAAAATATTATATGGGAAGCAAACTTATAATTTATAGCGCACAATCTGTTTTCTTTCGTGCCGGCGATGATCTAGATTGAAAATAAACACCCACTAAAACCCTATAGAGACGAAAGAAAACATCGATAACCACACATGCACACCTCTAAGAAACCTAGCAGGGGGGAAACAACAAATTTCTCATTCCGGGAGCGAGAGAGGGGGGAGAGGGAGAGAGGGACGTCTTAGGATTAACGACATTCAAACATATTTTGGTTTGTGTGAACACTGAGGCCACCGTTGGAGAGGGTGAGAAGGAGGATAAGCGGCATCAAATGTGATGCGTCGCTAAAATAAAGGATGTTGATCTATTGTGGTCTTGAGTGATGATTATCGAGTTAAGGATGTGTGTTACTTTTTCTCCCCTTACAATGCACAAGCTCTTTTGCTATTAGTCTATCATTTTTTTAGAATACGTGCATGCCTTATTCACTAAAATGAACATAGCACACCTTATCTAAATAATAACACTCAGTCGATTTATATTTGTTGCACAATCAATTCTGAGTTCTTATGTGCCTTGGTGGATGTTGTTGCAGCTGTGTGTGGTCTCGGTAGAGGAATACGAGGTAGTAGTAAAGAGAGTGAGAGGGATTGAGATGCTTCTTCTGATTAAATAGGGGTTGGTTATGCTGGGTTCTTTGGCAGTTTACACATGGGTTGATTGCCTACTCTACTGATTAAAAACATGCATGCCTTATTCACTACCATGAAGGTAGTACGCCTTCCCTAAATAATAACAACCAACTATTTCCAATTGTTGCATGGTCAAGTGCGAGTTCTTGAGTCCCTTGGTGGATGTTATTCATGAAATGCATGAAAAAAACATTGGTCTAGAATTTATACAATTTGAATACGGTAAACAATGTCAGAAAAGTATAAATTTGGCATGGTGCTATGATATGACATCAGGTCTCTTTTTTAAAATTTTAAGTAGTTTCAAAAAAAATTGATTATATATTGCTTTCTAACTAGAGCATCTCCGACGAATCATCGTATATTTCAAATGGAAAGTGTGAAGATTGAAATCCACATCAAAGTTTATTCATCACTTGAACTTGACATTTATACTATATCTTGATATTACACTATTATGCACTAGTTAATTGTCAGCATACATATTCTAGTGGTTCAATATCAATTGTGTCCGACATAAATATCACACCCGACATATTCTAGATTTTGAAAAGATTAGATTTGTTTTGAGTATGGGTAGGGAAAGACAAGGAAGGTATCGATTTACGTGAGGTTTTGATAATATTTGATTTTATTTCAATATGGGTAGTAGAACGAAAGTTTTGTTTGGTTTAGTTAAGGTTTTGATTTGATTTGAATGAGTTAATGCAAGACGTGGTGGTGGGGGGAGTTTCACGTATGAATGTACAATCCCCAACTCACCTTCGATAGTAAAGAAATACACATTTATTTTCCAAATAATGAATATATAAAATATCCAAACGTTTGCTAGGAAAATTTCAAATTAACCAATTTTTACGTTATTGGTAATTATTTTTTATGAAATTTAAATATGACCACTGAAAATAAAACTTATTTGATTTGATATATCTATTTATTTTAGAAATGAAAAATCGATCTATTTTGAACTTGTGCATAAAAACTATTGATATTCATTATTTAATGATACAGACTTACCAATGGCATGCGACAAAAAAATTGCATGCCACTAGTGATCCAATTACTTGTAGCGACTAACTAGTGGCTTACACATATACACATATGAAAGTGGAACACTACCAGTGGCGTGCGTCATTGGATGCACGTCAATGGTCATGTGTGCGCGTACATGCGCACGCCAATGGTTATGCCAGACACGCCTCTGCATATGGGCAACATGTCTGCTAGTTATGAGAGTAAATTGGGCACCTCTAGAGCTGCAAGAAAAGTTTGAGGCTGGTGAGCCTTTTGAGATCGAATCATTGTTTTGGTTGAATGAAGATTGATTCGAGAAATAATGGGCTGGATATGAGCGCACGTTATGTCACTTGATCAGAAAACAAGTTGATCTTAAGCCAACACTAACTCGCTTGATAATTTATTACCTTATATGATGTATACGTGATTTCTATTCCTCCTATTGCAAGCGAACATGTAAGCATAATTAAGCACAGAGCAAATGTAGGTATTTGTATGGTAGATGGCCAGGAGTGTGAATGTAAGGTGCTCGGGCACCATGGTGCCAGGTTTTTGGAATATAAAATAAATCAAAATCCATTTTTAAAACTTTTGAAGATAATTCCGGGCGAACTCGTATGTGTCCACTATGGATCCATGAAATTTTGTTTTGAAAATAACAATGTGTAAGCTGTACAATTTCTTTTTCTGGCCCAACGACAAAAAAGGCTGAGTTGAAATTACATATTTGTCTCTTTTTTTTGTCACATGTGAAAGCAAAATTTTATGAAATTTTGCAGATGCATAATGTACATGTGTGTGTGTGTGTGTTTACAAAAAAAAAATTGGGTGTGTCTAGGCACATCTAGATGTGCTCTAGTTATTGCACATCTAAATGAGTGGATCAAGCATAAAGAGAAAAAGAAAAAAGAGAAAGAAAATATTCACACGAATCTCAATGTAAGATCAATGACATATGACTTAGATGTGCAATACTTATGGCACATCCAGATGTGCTTTAGCAAAACTAAAAAAAATTCAGCTTTTTTGTGTTGTAGAAAATGCTTTTTTTTAACGGGCACCCACCATCTGCAATTTTCGAGATGGCCAGGCCCTATCTCGAATATCCTAAGGTTATGGTCTACCTTTGATGTCGAAATTTCTTTGTCTTATTTTGCTCGAAAATAACTCGAGATCATTATATGCTGAGTACAAACCATTTATACAATTTACGCTTAACGGGGTCACTTGAATTTTAGCTTTTTTAGTGGAACTTAAATTTTAGTATGAGTCAACAAAATCTAGTTTTTTTTTTCGGAAAACCAAATCTAGTTAACTCTGCTCGAACTAGACTCGTATATAGTGCTAGGCACCGCCAAGGAACATGGGTAGGTAGCAGTAGCACCACCTGTGCTCCGCTTATTTTTTGTCAACGGCTGCAACTGGAAGCTCCGTCCATTCTCACCTGCCACACGCTCACGAGAATTCCTGCTTCTGTGGCGGTCGTCATCGGTGGCAAAGCTTGAAGAACAACACGTCGATCTACTGCTTCAGAACCACAAAGTAGTTCAAATCATGGCCGATCGACGGGAAAATAAAGGAACTGCACCCCATTCCCCATGTGCAGGTGCTGGTGCTGGAATAAATGTACAGGGGAGCCAAGAAATGGCAGAACGGCAGAGGCAACATGTGTGATGTTCTTGGATCAGAGACCACAAGCATGCTAACGGTGTGACGAATCAAAGACAAGGGTCCTCAAAACCACATCATCTCACTAGTGTATTTAACATGCTAAATAGTACAATCTTTGACCAATAATAGTAATCAAGGTGACATTAAGCATGCTATTCTACTTCCCGATGGACCCTAAACAGCAATCATCAGGCCACAAAACTTCATCCAAAAATAAACATGACATTTAACAACCCCAAAAGATCGTTTTCCAGCTCCAATATATACAGTGGTGCATATATATAGTCCGGCCAACCAAGTGGTCTCAGCGATTTTAAGGGCGGACGTACGCTCTTAAACTCACATGAATTTGCCCATTTTAGGGGCGGCACCACCAACCAAAATGAATGAACATGGTAGCACCGCATGGTGCGTGCAGCAGCTCCGCTTCATTTTTGTGCACGACATCACCCGGAATGGCCTCGTCAGCCCCTGTCGCTGACCGGCGCCATCCAGGACGGGACCAAACCGTGCATCCAGCCAAAACCATTTTTTTACATCAATGTACTCTTTATTGCAAGTGATTACCATAGTGTCCAGCGAAAACTTTGAAAAGGAGACGGAGCGCATGTACGTCAGGCAGCTAAAAAGAAGTTTTGGATCGGTTCATTCAGGACCGCTAGATCCTCATCCAATGGCTAAAAATTGATTGTACAATGTTTATCTTTAGAGTCAATTACACCGGTGATGTTAAAACTTGGCGTGAACAATCACTTTAGTGCTATAACTTGCGGTATACATCTAACTAGTATAAAAACTTGGCTCGGCCGTGTAAATACGGTGCAAATCGTGTTTGGATACAAAAGTGACGTTGACTAGGCTTGCTTGCATGGAGTGGGTCCCGCTGTCAGCCATCGGATGACGTGTGACCTGTTATTTTGCAAAAAAATAAAAAATCAAACCCTGTAGGTTAGCTAGCTTCCGCGCAAGGTTAACCACCACACCGACCAAACTTTCTTGTATTCACAGGATACTTCATGTATATATCCTTTACGTCTATATGTGGGCTGCACTCAGTGGCGCTCATTTTTTATAGTTGATTTTCAATAAAAATATATGTATATTATAATCATGTGTCACAAAAAATATACATATTTATAAAATAAATTAAGTTATAATACTGAAATTTTATATAATGCATGAATATTTTATTGAAACCATGAACATTTTTAAACATGTGTGGCCATTTATTATATATATAATATAAATTCCATTTAATGTTTTGTTAATTATGCAAATTATTACGTGAATAATTTTTTAATTCACATTCGAATATATCGATAAAATTTTATTTAATAAGTGAATAGTATTTATTTATATATATAGTATTGTACATGTTATAATTTATTATGTATGATTATAATTTAGATATATTACTACATGAATATTATTACGTGAACATATAATTACAAGTTTACATATATTATGTAAACTTGTAAAAAACAATAGTAGAAAATGGGCCGCACGGAGTGCATTCCGCTATAAGATTTAAAAGGATATAAAACAAGAAAGAAAATACTTAAAGCACGAACACTTTTATATACTGCATCAATCAATATTTTGTCAAAACTCTGAAGATTTTCAAACTTTTATAAGCATTTATTGAAACATACGGAAAAATATAAAACTAATTTGATATATTTTATTCAATATGCATATTATTACATGAATATTATTGTAATTTGTAATTTAATCATATGAATACTTTTTAAATTAATACTTGAATATTTTATAATACAATTTAATTTATTTATATGTATATTACTTATAATATAGGACTATATTATATATATATATCCTAAAAAATTCAAAAACAAAGGTGCAAAATGGGCTTTATTTGTAGGCAAACACTATAATCACCCGGCGGATCACAGCCTCGCGTCTGCCGTCTTCTCTACACGCCATGTTGCAGTTGTTGCTTATGTGGGTAGATCGAACGGCCAATAGCATGCCCATCTAATGGTCAACGAGACGGCATATCTTTTATTATTTTCCGCCCGCCGAGCCGTAGCATCGTCCTTATTTATATTTTTAAAAAGTATTAAAACATTTATATATTTCATAAATCTTACTTCAAATATATGCATACTTTTAAAATAATACGTGAACAATTTGGAAAATAATTTATTCTGTATTCTGTTAATATTCGTACCGCAAGAATAATTACACTTTATTTTTATTAGTGAGGTCAGAATTTAAATACCTTTACAACTTTCCAAAAAAGAGAAACAGGTGCAAATGGGCAAGTAAAAGTAGTCTTTTCTTGATCATGTTAAGAAACATGTATTTGTGAAAAGTCAGAATATCCATCAAGGAAGCAAAAGTGTGTGTGCTTAGATAATTTTTCAAGCATTTGATCAATAAAAGGCAAAGGGTAATGATCTTTTCTAGTTGCTTCATTTAATTTTCTATAATCAATTATCATTCTATAGCCTGTAACAATTCTTTATGGAATAAGCTCATTCTTATCATTAGGAACAACAGTTATACCTCCTTTCTTAGGAACACAATGAACAGGACTTAACCATCTACTATCAGCTATGGGATAGATTATACCTGCTTCTAGAAGTTCTAATATTTCCGTTCTTACCACTTCTTTCATCTTCGGATTTAACCGACGTTGGTGATCAACAACGGGTTTAGCATCAGGCTCCATATTAATTTTGTGCTGACATAGAGTGGGACTGATGCCTTTTAAATCATCAAGAGCATATCCAATAGCAGCTTGGTGCTTCCTTAGAACTTTTAGTAATCTTTCTTATTCATGTTCTGAAAGGTTAGGACTAATAATAACAGGATATTTTTTTCCATTAAGATAAGCATATTTCAAAGTGTCTGGCAATTGTTTTAACTCAAACACAGGATCACCTTTAGGTTGAGGAGGACATCCTAGAGTTTCAATAAGCAAATTGTGTTTAAGTAGAGGACGTTGTTCAAAGAAAATCTTGTCTATTTCATTTCTTTCGTGCATATGTGAATCATTTTCATGGTTTAGCAAATATTGTTCTAAAGGATCAGTAGGTGGAACAGCAATAGAAGCAAGACCAATTAATTCATCCTTACTAGGCAATTCTTTTTCATGATGAATTCTACTAAACTTGGAAAAATTAAACTCATGAGACTCATCACCAAAGCTAACATCAACAGTTTGTTTCGTACAATCTATCTTAGCATTAACTGTGTTCAAGAAAGGTCTACCAAAGATAATGGGACAAAATTCATCTTCTGGGGAACCAAGAACAAGAAAATCAGTAGGATATTTAATTTTCCCACACAAGACTTCAACATCTCTAATAATCCCAATTGGTTGTATGGTGTCTCTATTGGCAAGTTTAATAGTAACATCTATTTCTTCTATCTTAGCAGGTGCTATGTCTTTCATGATTTCTTCATATAAAGTGTAAGGAATAGCATTCACACTAGCACCCATGTCACATAAACCATGATAACAATGATCTCCTATTTTACCTGAAATAACAGGCATGCCAACCACAGGTCTATGTTTATCTCTTTTGTTAGGTTTAGCAATTCTAGCAGCTTCTTCATAGAAGTAAATAACATGCCCATCCATATCTTCTTCTAAGAGATCTTTAACCATAGCAATACTAGGTTCAACTTTAATTTGTTCACCAGGTTTAGGTGGTCTAATATATTTTTTGTTAACCATAGTTGAAACTTTAGCATGTTCCTTTATCCTAACAGGGAAAGGTGGTTTCTCAATATAAGTAGAGGGAGCAACTGGATCAACATTATAGAGTATAGTTTCTTGTTTAACTGGCATTGGGTTTTAATTTCTTGTTTAATAGGTGGGTGATATTTAAATCACTTCTCCTTACGGAGTTCAACATGAGTAGCAAATGATTCACAAAAGGAGGCTACTATCTCAGAGTCAAGTCCGTATTTAGTGCTAAACTTTTGAAAAGCATCGGTATCCATAAAAGATTTAACACAATCATATTTAATTTTAATACCTGAATCTTTGCCTTCATCGAGTTCCCAATATTCAGAGTTGCGTTTAATTTTTTCCAAAGGATCCCACCGGAAGTCACTAGTCTTCTTCATAAATGAACCAACATAAGAAGTATCAAGCTGAAGGAAATATGCCCTAGAGGCAATAATAAAGTTATTATTTATTTCCTTGTATCATGATAAATGTTTATTATTCATGCTAGAATTGTATTAACCAGCAACATAATACATGTGTGAATACATAGACAAACAGAGTGTCACTAGTATGCCTCTACTTGACTAGCTCGTTGATCAAAGATGGTTATGTTTCCTAACCATAGACATGAGTTGTCATTTGATTAACGGGATCACATCATTAGGAGAATGATGTGATTGACTTGACCCATTCCGTTAGCATAGCACTTGATCGTTTAGTTTGTTGTTATTGCTTTCTTCATGACTTATACATGTTCCTATGACTATGAGATTATGCAACTCCCGTTTACCAGAGGAACACTTTGTGTGCTACCAAACGTCACAACGTAACTAGGTGATTATAAAGGTGCTCTACAGGTGTCTCCAAAGGTACTTGTTGGGTTGGCGTATTTTGAGATTAGCATTTGTCACTCCGATTGTCGGAGAGGTATCTCTGGGCCCTCTCGGTAATGCACATCACTTAAAGCCTTGCAAGCATTGCAGCTAATGAGTTAGTTGCGGGATGATGTATTACAGAACGAGTAAAGAGACTTGCCGGTAACGAGATTGAACTAGGTATTAAGATACCGACGATCGAATCTCACGCAAGTAACATACCGATGACAAAGGGAACAGCGTATGTTGTTATGCGGTCTGACTGATAAAGATCTTCGTAGAATATGTAGGAGCCAATATGAGGATCCAGGTTCCGCTATTGGTTATAACGTGTCTCAGTCATGTCTACATTATTATCGAACCCGTAGGGTCCGCACACTTAACGTTACAATGACAGTTTGATTATGAGTTTATATGTTTTGATGTACCGAAGGTTGCTCGGAGTCCCGGATGTGATCACGGACATGACGAGGAGTCTCTAAATGGTCGAGACATAAAGATTGATATATTGGAAGCCTATGTTTGGACATCGGAAGTGTTCCGGGTGAAATCGGCATTTTACCGGAGTACCGGGAGGTTACCGGAACCCCGGTAACCTAATGGGCCTTAATGGGCCTAGTGGAGGAAGTAGAGAGAAGGCCAAGGGTCAGCCGCGCGCCCCTCCCCCCCCCCAAGTCCGAATTGGACAAGGAAGGGGGGCGGCGCCCCCCCTTTCCTTTCCCCTCTTTCTCTCCTTCCACCCAAGTCCTAGTCCAACATGGAAAAGGGGGGAGTCCTACTCCCGGTGGGAGTAGGACTCCTCCTGGCGCACCCCTTGCCTGGCCGCACCTCCTCCCCCTTGCTCCTTTATATACGGGGGCAGGGGGCACCCCATAGACACAACAATTGATCATTCATCTCTTAGCCGTGTGCGGTGCCCCCCTCCACCATAATCCTCGATAATATTGTAGCGGTGCTTAGGCGAAGCCCAACGACGGTAGAACATCAAGATCGTCACCACGCCGTCGTGCTGACGAAACTCTTCCCCGATATTCTGCTGGATCGGAGTCCGGGGATCGTCATCGAGCTGAACGTGTGCTAGAACTCGGAGGTGCCGTAGTTTCGGTGCTTGATCAGTCGGGCCGTGAAGACGTATGACTACATCAACCGCGTTGTGCTAACGTTTCCGCTTTTGGTCTACGAGGGTACGTAGACAACACTCTCCTCTCTCATTTCTATGCATCACCATGATCTTGCGTGTGCGTAGGAATTTTTTTGAAATTACTACGTTTCCCAATAGTGGCATCCGAGCCTAGGTTTTATGCATTGATGTTGTGCACGAGTAGAACACAAGTGAGTTGTGGGCGATATAAGTCATACTGCTTACCAGCATGTCATACTTTGGTTCGGCGTTATTGTTGGATGAAGCGGCCCAGATCGACATTACGCGTACGCTTACGCAAGACTGGTTCTACCGACGTGCTTTGCACACAGGTGGCTGGCGGGTGTCAGTTTCTCCAACTTTAGTTGAACCAAGTGTGGCTACGCCCGGTCCTTGCGAAGGTTAACACAGCACCAACTTGACAAACTATTGTTGTGGTTTTGATGCGTAGGTAAGAACGGTTCTTGCTAAGCCCGTAGCAGCCACGTAAAACTTGCAACAACAAAGTAGAGGACGTCTAACTTGTTTTTGCAGGGCATGTTGTGATGTGATATGGTCAAGACATGATGCTAAATTTTATTGTATGAGATGATCATGTTTTGTAACCGAGTTATTGGCAACTAGCAGGAGCCATATGGTTATCGCTTTATTGTATGCAATGCAATCGCGCTGTAATGCTTTACTTTATCACTAAGCGGTAGCGATAGTCGTGGAAGCATAAGATTGGCGAGACGACAACGATGCTACGATGGAGATCAAGGTGTCGCGCCGGTGACGATGGTGATCATGACGGTACTTTGAAGATGGAGATCACAAGTACAAGATGATGATGGCCATATCATATCACTTATATTGATTGCATGTGATGTTTATCGTTTATGCATCTTATCTTGCTTTGATTGACGGTAGCATTATAAGATGATCCCTCACTAAATTATCAAAGTATAAGTGTTCTCCTTGAGTATGCACCGTTGCAAAAGTTCTTCGTGCTGAGACACCACGTGATGATCAGGTGTGATAGGCTCTACACTCAAATACAACGGGTGCAAAACAGTTGCACACGCAAAATACTCAGGTTAAACTTGACGAGCCTAGCATATAACAGATATGGCCTCGGAACACAGAGACCGAAAGGTCGAGCGTGAATCATATAGTAGATATGATCAACATATTGATGTTCACCATTGATACTAGTCCATCTCATGTGATGATCGGACATGGTTTAGTTGATTTGGATCACGTGATCACTTAGAGGATTAGAGGGATATCTTTCTAAGTGGGAGTTCTTAAGTAATATGATTAATTGAACTTAAATTTATCATGAACTTAGTACCTGATAGTATCTTGCTTTTCTATGTTTGATTGTAGATAGATGGCTCGTGCTGTTGTTTCGTTGAATTTTAATGCGTTCCTTGAGAAAGAAAAGTTGAAAGATGATGGTAGCAATTACACGGACTGGGTCCGTAACTTGAGGATTATCCTCATTGCTACACAGAAGAATTACGTCCTGGAAGCACCGCTAAGTGCCAAGCCTGCTGCAGGAGCAACACCAGATGTTATGAATGTCTGGCAAAGCAAAGCTGATGACTACTCGATAGTTCAGTGTGCCATGCTTTACGGCTTAGAACCGGGTCTTCAACGACGTTTTGAACGTCATGGAGCATATGAGATGTTCCAGGAGTTGAAGTTAATATTTCAAGCAAATGCCTGGATTGAGAGATATGAAGTCTCCAATAAGTTCTATAGCTGCAAGATGGAGGAGAATAGTTCTGTCAGTGAACATATACTCAAAATGTCTGGGTATCATAATCACTTGACTCAACTGGGGGTTAATCTTCCTGTTGATAGTGTCATTGACAGAGTTCTTCAATCACTGCCACCAAGCTACAAAAGCTTCGTGATGAACTATAATATGCAAGGGATGGATAAGACTATTCCTGAGCTCTTCGCGATGCTAAAAGCCGCGGAGGTAGAAATCAAGAAGGAGCATCAAGTGTTGATGGTCAATAAGACCACTAGTTTCAAGAAAAAGGGCAAAGGGAAGAAGAAAGGGAACTTCAAGAAGAATAGCAAACAAGTTTCTGCTCAAGAGAAGAAACCCAAGTCTGGACCTAAGCCTGAGACTGAGTGCTTCTACTGCAAGCAGACTGGTCACTGGAAGCGGAACTGCCCCAAGTATTTGGCGGATAAGAAGGATGGCAAAGTGAACAAAGGTATATGTGATATACATGTTATTGATGTGTACCTTGCTAATGCTCGAAGTAGCACCTGGGTATTTGATACTGGTTCTGTTGCTAACATTTGCAACTCGAAACAGGGGCTACGGATTAAGCGAAGATTGGCTAAGGACGAGGTGACGATGCGCGTGGGAAATGGTTCCAAAGTTGATGTGATCGCGGTCGGCACGCTACCTCTACATCTACCTTTGGGATTAGTATTAGACCTAAATAATAATTATTTGGTGCCAGCGTTGAGCATGAACATTATATCTGGATCTTGTTTGATGCGAGACGGTTATTCATTTAAATCAGAGAATAATGGTTGTTCTATTTATATGAGTAATATCTTTTATGGTCATGCACCCTTGAAGAGTGGTCTATTTTTGATGAATCTCGATAGTAGTGATACACATATTCATAATGTTGAAATCAAAAGATGCAGAGTTGATAATGATAGTGCAACTTATTTGTGGCACTGCCGTTTAGGTCATATCCGTGTAAAGCGCATGAAGAAACTCCATACCGATGGACTTTTGGAACCACTTGATTATGAATCACTTGGTACTTGCGAACCGTGCCTCATGGGTAAGATGACTAAAACGCCGTTCTCCGGTACTATGGAGAGAGCAACAGATTTGTTGGAAATCATACAAACAGATGTATGTGGTCCAATGAATGTTGAGGCTCGTGGCGGATATCATTATTTTCTCACCTTCACAGATGATTTAAGCAGATATGGGTATATGTACTTAATGAAACATAAGTCTGAAACATTTGAAAAGTTCAAAGAATTTTAGAGTGAAGTTGAAAATCATCGTAACAAGAAAATAAAGTTTCTACGCTCTGATCGTGGAGGAGAATATTTGAGTTACGAGTTTGGTCTACATTTGAAACAATGCGGAATAGTTTCACAACTCACGCCACCCGGAACACCACAGCGTAATGGTGTGTCCGAACGTCGTAATCATAGTTTATTAGATATGGTGCGATCTATGATGTCTCTTACTGATTTACCGCTATCGTTTTGAGGTTATGCTTTAGAGACGGCTGCATTCACGTTAAATAGGATACCATCGAAATCCATTGAGACGACGCCTTATGAACTGTGGTTTGGCAAGAAACCAAAGTTGGCGTTTCTAAAAGTTTGGGGCTGCGATGCTTATGTCAAAAAGCTTCAACCTGATAAGCTCGAACCCAAATAGGAGAAATGTGTCTTCATAGAATACCCAAAGGAGACTGTTGGGTACACCTTCTATCACAGATCCGAAGGCAAGATTTTTGTTGCTAAATTCAGAGTTTTTCTAGAGAAGGAGTTTCTCTCGAAAGAAGTGAGTGGGAGAAAAGTAGAACTTGATGAGGTATCTGTACCTGCTCCCTTATTGGAAAGTAGTACATCACAGAAACCGGTTTCTGTGACACCACCAATTAGTGAGGAAGCTAATGATAATTATCATGAAACTTCAGATCAAGTTACTACCAAACGTCGTAGATCAACCAGAGTAAGATCCGCACCAGAGTGGTACGGTAATCCTGTTCTGGAAGTCATGCTACTAAATCATGATGAACCTACGAACTATGAAGAAGCGATGGTGAACCCAGATTCCGCAAAATGGCTAGAAGCCATGAAATCTGAGATGGGATCCATGTATGAGAATAAAGTGTGGACTTTGGTTGAATTGCCCGTTGATCGGCAAGCAATTGAGAATAAATGGATCTTCAAGAAGAAGACTGACGCTGACGGTAATGTTACTGTCTATAAAGCTCGACTTGTTGCAAAAGGTTTTCGACAAGTTCAAGGGATTGACTACGATGAGACCTTCTCACGCGTAGCGATGCTTAAGTCTGTCCGAATCATGTTAGCAATTGCCGCATTTTATGATTATGAAATTTGGCAAATGGATGTCAAAAACTGCATTCCTGAATGGATTTCTGGAAGAAGAGTTGTATATGATGCAACCAGAAGGTTTTGTCGATCCAAAGGGAGCTAACAAAGTGTGCAAGCTCCAGCGATCCATTTATGGACTGGTGCAAGCCTCTCAGAGTTGGAATAAATGCTTTGATAGTGTGATCAAAGCATTTGGTTTTATACAGACTTTTGGAGAAGCCTGTATTTACAAGAAAGTGAGTGGGAGCTTTGTAGCATTTCTGATATTATATGTGGATGACATATTATTGATTGGAAATAATATAGAATTTCTGGATAGCATAAAGGGATACTTGAATATGAGTTTTTCAATGAAAGACCTCGGTGAAGCTGCTTACATATTGGGCATTAAGATCTACTAGATGCCACACCACACCATGGGCAACCGCCCCGACATGCCACCGCTCGCTCTCAAGTTGCAAACGCCGTATAATTCGGATGCATGCAGCCCACGCTACTCAAGGAAAACACACGTAGACCACGAATGCGGCACCACATCTGGGGCTGCCGCCCCTACTATTGTGCGTCGACCGGGCCAACAAACTTGCCACCCAAGTGGCCTAAGGTTGCCCCCCAAGCAAAGGCCAAGACGATGCCACGCCCCAAGGAGCCGCCTCGAGCATCACTTTCCGAGGCCACCACCTCGGCACACATCAGTCATCCGCAGCAAGCACAAGCTAGCTCACCCAAGCAATGCACCAAAGGGAGAAGCGAGGAAGGCGTCGCCGTTGCCCGCTCTAGAAACCATCTAGAGCTTACGTTTTCACCCAGAGAGACCAAGAAACAAATAGTCGTCAACCCGTGCATGCGCACGGTCTAGTGATTTTGAAAACATGAATTTTGAAATAATCGAAGATCTTTCTCTGTTAATATAGTAGGAGTTCAAAATATATTAGAACTTGGAATGCAACTTTTGAATATCTCCCAACTAATAATTATGAACCATGGAAATATGACTAACACTATGAGACAATTAAATTGGAGAGTGGAAATATGACTAACATTTAGAAGGAACCACATGCCCAATAGAAAAGAATGAGTATCACATTTTAGAGTTCATTGTATTAAAACTTAGTTAGTTTGATTGTACATAACATATTCCTTAAGGAGAAAACATGGAATCATGTATGGTTATTATAGATCAGGAATCTAGTTGTTTATCTTCAACTCGAAGGATGCGGGTCAATAAAATCATTAGCGGGCCCTTGGACCTTTGTTATGATTAGGTTCAAAAATTAATCCAATATAAAAATTATTATTGCGTCAAAAAAATAGTACAAAGTTTATTTTTTCTAGAGAAAGGTGCTCTCTTTCCTCAGCCTAAATTCAGAATGAAATAACGTGAATGAAATGTCTCTAAGCGTAGCCCCATCAAAATCCTTTTGCAATCAAAATGTGGTTCCTTAAGTTTTGATTTTAAGTTAGCATGCATGATTGATCAATCTCACTCACTGCATGCTCTGGACATCACAAATAGCTTGCTACACCTGCAAGAAATATCCTTGAAATATTAATGCACTTAAAAGCCTTATTAGCACATAAGTAGAAAATTACAGAAATTCACAACAGAAAAACTAATGCGAGAATCATATGCTGCCATAACCTGATTTCTTTTCTTGCATGCGAAGTTCTGATATGAGGAGATCGTATCAATGTGGTAGATTTGGCATTATTGCAATACATATACAAAGTTTGAAAAAAAGTACCTTATGATATACTGATGTGCAACAACAATGAAGATCATGCTCTCGAGCAATCTATCTATCTTGAACATCAGATGCTTGTAATTATCAATGTCTTCAAATCCTGAGTAGCGATTTATAATTAAGCTTCTGTAATATTATTTTTCAGGTAAGTTATGATCAACAATTATCTTGCAAATTGTTAACTAAGCACTCTTTAATACCAAGGGATAATATAGAAGCATATAAAGAAGGCAGTATAGCTGGACACCCATATTCAGAATGCTGTGAATCATCCATCATGCATAACAAAGGTCAAATTTTAGGAGTGCACTGTTTGGTTGAAACATCTATATACAGCAATTTTTGTAGTCTGAACCAAAACAACACAACAGAAAGCAAAATAAACATTACATACCTGCTACTTTGTCTACTCTTCGATTGATGAGGTGACATATTTTTCAATCTGTAAGCTTGTGTTAATGAAGTTCAAGTTATCCATGACACATTTAGAGGAACTAATAGAATAGAATAAATGGAGTACGTGAACCTATAGGAAAAATGTATAGCCAAAACACAAAATACAATGATTCTTATATTAGATGGAAAAAAGATTACTCGTAGCTTATAAAAGGAGCTTATAGTGAATACACTAATATTTTGTATAAAAGTTCTAGCTATTTAAGTGTTTATAGAAACTTCTCAGAAGAAAAATCCCGGCTCTTGAAAAGAAACGTTTTTTGGGGCATTCATTGGGAGAACAGCTTTCCAAAACAAAAGAACAGGCGTAAATATTTAATACTCCCTCTGTAAAGAAATATAAGAGCATTTAGATCACTATTTTAGTAATCTAAACACACTTATATTTGTTTACCGAGGGAGTAGTGAGCAATAGTAGGTCAAACGTGTTACCGTCTCTGATACTTTAACCAATATGATGTGGCCTAGAACAGACAATAGCAACTTGTGAAGGTCTATGAGATCATATAACCACCTATATATGCTTAGATAATCTAGTTTGCAACTAACATATGATTACCTCAAAATAACCCTAAGCCCGAGACCATACAGATGGTTTCTCACACACCTTTGGACCTAGAAGTTTTTAGCCCGGCATAGAAACTGTAAACAATCTACAACATAAGAAGGCTGAAACTTGATCTGAACAACATCAAGGTAAGCACTGTGAATCATGAACTAAACTTCAAAACCTTTCACTACAATGGTTTCTTTACTTGAGAAACGATGCACCAACCGCTGATTTGGTCTGTAGGGACGAAGGCAACAATAACAGTTAGCACTTGCTGCATAATATGGGGAGAAATAGGACGACATGAAGATGACAAAACTTGACATTTTCTGTTTTCCATACAAAGCTACTTTTTAACACTGTCGAGGAGGTGAACTGATTGTCGTTCAGCTTTACCATGAGGTTAACTTGAGCATCTTTTTCGATCTCCCGTATTGCTTAAAATAGATGCTGCTAAGGTGCCATGTTTTTGACCTTGTGTATGCATATACATTCCATGTCTGCAAATAAGAATATATAAAACAAAAGTGCAGACAACACTATAAAGAAAAAATCACCAGAACAGAGTATGGTTTGTGCTTTTATGATGCACGTGTCCTATTGGATAACTAGATAAGCATAAAACTGAAAGTATAGATCCAACTACAAACTTTTAGTTTTTCCTATAAGATTTAAGAAGCAGAGAGATGTAGATTGAAGAAACGCTAAAAAACGACTAATTCAGTTTCCAACAAAATAAGTAGAGGTTCTTGAGTTCACTCTGCAGAAGCCATAAGTACGGCCACATCTTTCTTGAACTGAATCCCCTAACTGTATTGTATGGCACCCACAGAACTTAACCATCGTATTAATACGTATCTAGATAGGTCTGAAACAAAACATTTATCATCTAAATCATCAAAACGAAACTCTAAGGTTTTACTTGTTCTTTGAGACCATGTCTCACAACATCATAATAATCACTAAAATACAAACCTATTGCATCCTTGCTAGCTCCTTAATTACCTCTACTGCAATCAGTCTACCATAGTCGTTTGGCTCTGCAGCTTTCCCAACAATGGCATCTATTCGATATGATTCAGGTAGCATGGGTGGATGCATGAGATAATTGCTGCTACTCATCTGGCTTAGGCCCGTGGATTGCTGACTGCCACTACTCTCTTGCTGCTACTCAACACCAGGTGACGTCATCGTCAGCCAGACTTAGCATGACATGTCTAGTGAACTACTTGCGTGATCAACCCCCATCTTCTGCTACTCCTCAAATTCTTCTGTAAAGGTTACAGAGGCACTTACCTTCCTCCAGGAGAGGATCCTCACGTAGATTTAATTGGTACGATCTCCCAGGAGGATCTGTTGTTGTTCATGATATTAGTAGGAGGAGGAAATCAAGAGAACGCCTAGAGGAATCCATTGTTGTTCTTCCTTTAAGGGCCGCAGCGCCATAAGACTACCGTACTGTTGGGGAACGTAGTAATTTCAAAAAAATTCCTACGCACACGCAAGATCATGGTGATGCATAGCAACGAAGGGGAGAGTATGATCTATGTACCCTTATAGATCGCAACGGAAGCGTTGACACAACGTAGAGGAAGTAGTCGTACGTCTTCTTCCCGATCCGACCGATCCAAGCACCGTTACTCCAGCACCTCCGAGTTCTTAGCACACGTACAGCTCGATGACGATCCCCGGGCTCCGATCCAGCAAAGCTTTGGGGAGGAGTTCCGTCAGCACGACGGCGTGGTGACGATCTTGGTGTTCTACCGACGCAGGGCTTCGCCTAAGCACTACAATGATATGATCGAGGTGGAATATGGTGGCAGGGGGCACCGCACACGGCTAAGGAACGATCTCAATGATCAACTTGTGTGTCTAGAGGTGCCCCCTGCCTCCGTATATAAAGGATCCAAGGGGGAGGGGCTGGCCGGCCATGGAAGGCGCGCCAGGAGAGTCCTACTCCCTCTGGGAGTAGGATTCCCCCCGCCCCCCCAATCCTAGTTGGAATAGGATTCATCAAGGGGGGAAAGAGAGAGAGGGGGGCCGGCCACCTCTCCTAGTCCTAATAGGACTAGGGGAGGGGGGAGGCGCGCGGCCACCTTGGGCTGCCCCTTTCTCCTTTCCACCAAGGCCCACTAAGGCCCATATGACTCCCGGGGGGGTCCGGTAACCTCCTGGTACTCCGATAAAATCCCGATTTCACTCGGAACACTTCCGATCTCCAAACATAGGCTTCCAATATATCAATCTTTATGTCTCGACCATTTCGAGACTCCTCGTCATGTCCGTGATCACATCCGGGACTCCGAACTAACTTCGGTACATCAAAATGCATAAACTCATAATAACTGTCATCGTAACGTTAAGCGTGCGGACCCTACGGTTCGAGAACAATGTAGACATGACTGAGACACATCTCCGGTCAATAACCAATAGCGGGACCTGGATGCCCATATTGGCTCCTACATATTCTACGAAGATCTTTATCGGTCAGACCGCATAACACCATACGTTGTTCCCTTTGTCATCGGTATGTTACTTGCCCGAGATTCGATCGTCGGTATCCAATACCTAGTTCAATCTCGTTATCGGCAAGTCTCTTTACTCGTTCCGTAATACATCATCCCGCAACTAACTCATTAGTTGCAATGCTTGCAAGGCTTAAGTGATGTGCATTACCGAGAGGGCCCAGAGATACCTCTCCGACAATCGGAGTGACAAATCCTAATCTCGAAATACGCCAACCCAACATCTACCTTTGGAGACACCTGTAGTACTCCTTTATAATCACCCAGTTACGTTGTGACGTTTGGTAGCACCCAAAGTGTTCCTCCGGCAAACGGGAGTTGCATAATCTCATAGTCATAGGAACATGTATAAGTCATGGAGAAAGCAATAGCAACATACTAAACGATCGGGTGCTAGGCTAATGGAATGGGTCATGTCAATCAGATCATTCAACTAATGATGTGATCTCGTTAATCAAATAACAACTCTTTGTTCATGGTTAGGAAACATAACCATCTTTGATTAACGAGCTAGTCAAGTAGAGGCATACTAGTGACACTCTGTTTGTCTATGTATTCACACATGTATTATGTTTCCGGTTAATACAATTCTAGCATGAATAATAAACATTTATCATGATATAAGGAAATAAATAATAACTTTATTATTGCCTCTAGGGCATATTTCGTTCACGTACTACCTCCAATCTACAGCCTGCGGCCTAAGCAGCTATGGTGGTTGTTCAATCCAACTCAAACTCTTATTGATGCACCTCCTTCTCCACGACATCGTCCATCGTGGGTTGCAGTTTGACCTGGCATGGAAGCTGAGGAGATTGAAAGGATCTCCATCTCCGCTAGACCAATGAAGATGGATTGCAACCAATCCTTCTCGGGGAAGAGTTTAGAACCAATGGAATTGGGGAGAGGTTTGGCTGGCTGGATCGTTTATCTAGATTCATTGTCGCGTGAGGCTGGTTTTCATCTCTACAACCGTGGAAGCCTTGTGGGCCCTATGATTAAAGGTTGGTTTTCATCTGTACAATCATGGCAGGATTGTGGGTCCTATGATTAATCTTGTTAGTCAAGGATTATATGAGTTAATCCACATCGTAAAAATTTGGTCCCACCGGATGAACGGTTAGTATTTTCTAATTAACGAGGTAATTTTTTCGGAGTCTCTAATTAGTATTGGTATAGAGTTAATCCACACCGTAAAAATTTGGTCCCACCGGATGAACGGTTAGTATTTTCTAATTAACGTGGTAATTTTTTGGGAGTCTGTAATTAGTAGAGGTATAGATAGAGATAGATCAAGACGCTTAATTGGACTTTCACAAAGCACATACCTTGACAAAGTTTTGAATAAGTTCAAAATGGATCAAGCAAAGAAAGGGTTCTTGCCTGTGTTACAAGGTGTGAAGTTGAGGAAGACTCAATGTCCGACCACTGCAGAAGATAGAGAGAAAATGAAAGATGTTCCCTATGCTTCAGCCATAGGCTCTATGATGTATGCAATGCTGTGTACCAGACCTAATGTGTGCCTTGCTATAAGTCTAGCAGGGAGCTACCAAAGTAATCGAGGAGTGGATCACTGGACAGCGGTCAAGAACATCCTAAAGCACCTGAAAAGAACTAAGGATATGTTTCTCGTATATGGAGGTGACAAAGAGCTCATCGTAAATGGTTACGTTGATGCAAGCTTTGACACTGATCCGGATGATTCTAAATCGCAAACCTGATACGTGTTTACATTAAACAGTGGAGCTGTCAGTTGGTGCAGTTCTAAACAAAGCGTCGTGGTGGGATCTACATGTGAAGCGGAGTACATAGCTGCTTCGGAAGCAGCAAATGAAGGAGTCTGGATGAAGGAGTTCATATCCGATCAAGTTGTCATACCTAATGCATCGGGTCCAATGAAAATCTTTTGTGACAATACTGGTGCAATTGCCTTGGCAAAGGAATCCAGATTTCACAAGAGAACCAAGCACATCAAGAGACGCTTCAATTCCATTCGGGATTTAGTCCAAGTGGGAGACATAGAAATTTGCAAGATACATACGGATCTGAATGTTGCAGACCCACTGACTAAGCCTCTTCCACGAGCAAAACATGATCAGCACCAAGGCTCCATGGGTGTTAGAATCATTACTGTGTAATCTAGATTATTGACTCTAGTGCAAGTGGGAGACTCAAGGAAATATGCCCTAGAGGCAATAATAAAGTTATTATTTATTTCCTTGTATCATGATAAATGTTTATTATTCATGCTAGAATTGTATTAACCGGAAACATAATACATGTGTGAATACATAGACAAACAGAGTGTCACTAGTATGCCTCTACTTGACTAGCTCGTTGATCAAAGATGGTTATGTTTCCTAACCATAGACATGAGTTGTCATTTGATTAACGGGATCACATCATTAGGAGAATGATGTGATTGACTTGACCCATTCCGTTAGCATAGCACTTGATCGTTTAGTTTGTTGCTATTGCTTTCTTCATGACTTATACATGTTCCTATGACTATGAGATTATGCAACTCCCGTTTATCGGAGGAACACTTTGTGTGCTACCAAACGTCACAACGTAACTGGGTGATTATAAAGGTGCTCTACAGGTGTCTCCGAAGGTACTTGTTGGGTTGGCGTATTTCGAGATTAGGATTTGTCACTCCGATTGTCGGAGAGGTATCTCTGGGCCCTCTCGGTAATGCACATCAGTTAAAGCCTTGCAAGCATTGCAGCTAATGAGTTAGTTGCGGGATGATGTATTACAGAACGAGTAAAGAGACTTGCCGATAACGAGATTGAACTAGGTATTAAGATACCGACGATCGAATCTCGGGCAAGTAACATACCGATGACAAAGGGAACAACGTATGTTGTTATGCGGTCTGACCGATAAAGATCTTCGTAGAATATGTAGGAGCCAATATGAGCATCCAGGTTCCACTATTGGTTATTGACCGGAGACGTGTCTCTATCATGTCTACATTGTTCTCGAACCCGTAGGGTCCGCACGCTTAACGTTACGATGACAGTTTCATTATGAGTTTATATGTTTTGATGTACCGAAGATTGTTTGGAGTCCCGGATGTGATCACGGACATAACGAGGAGTCTCGAAATGGTCGAGACATAAAGATTGATATATTGGAAGTCTATGTTTGGACATCGGAAGTGTTCCGGGTGAAATCGGCATTTTACCGGAGTACCGGGAGGTTACTGGAACCCCCGGTAACCTAATGGGCCTTAATGGGCCTAGTGGAGGAACTAGAGAGGAGGCCAAGGGGAAGCCGCGCCCCCCCCCCCCCAAGTCCGAATTGGACAAGGAGGGGGGCGGCGCCCCCCCTTTCCTTTCCCCTCTTTCTCTCCTTCCCCCCAAGTCCTAGTCCAACATGGAAAAGGGGGGAGTCCTACTCCTGGTGAGAGTAGGACTCCTCCTGGCGCGCCCCTTTCCTGGCTGCACCTCCTCCCCCTTGCTCCTTTATATACGGGGGCAGGGGCCACCCCATAGACACAACAATTGATCATTGATCTCTTAGCCGTGTGCGGTGCCCCCCTCCACCATAATCCACGATAATATTGTAGCGGTGCTTAGGCGAAGCCCTGCGACGGTAGAACATCAAGATCGTCACCACACCGTCGTGCTGACGGAACTGTTCCTCGACATTCTGCTGGATTGGAGTCCGGGGATCGTCATCGAGCTGAACGTGTGCTAGAACTCGGAGGTGCCATAGTTTCGGTGCTTGATCAGTCGGGCTGTGAAGACGTACGACTACATCAACCAGGTTGTGCTAACACTTCCGCTTTCGGTCTACGAGGGTACGTAGATAACACTCTCCTCTCTCGTTGCTATGCATCACCATGATCTTGCGTGTTCGTAGGAAATTTTTTGAAATTACTACGTTTCCCAACACAAGCATGATTAGATCATTACGAGAAAGCCGAGCATAAAAATTCTGAATAATAATTTCTCTTGAGAGCTCATGATTGGGGCATGAATATAACATTGACTTAAGCCTCCCCCAAGCTAGAGCGATACTTTCTCCTTCACAAGGCCAACAATTATATATATATATAATTCCAATCACAATGAACTAGATGCATAGGATAAAATTTTTGGTGGAACTCCAATTTCAAACGATTCCAATTCCATGATCCAATATCATCACATAGCCTATACTATGCCAATGCTTTTCCCTTCAAAGATAAAGGGAAAACCTTTTTCATCACTTCATCCCTGGGTAACCCTGCAAGCCTAAACAATCCACAAATTTGTTCCACATATATCAAGTGCATATCAGGATGTTCGGTTCCATCTCCTGCATAAGGATTAGCTAGCAGTTGTTCTATCATACCCGAAGGAAATTCATATTCGATATTTTTAGTAGGTGCAATAGGTTGAGGGGTGGCTAATTGTGGTTCCGGACGAGGTGAAGATACCCCGAACAAACCCCTCAAAGGATTGTTTTCCATAGTAACAAGTGACAATAAATTTCAGCATACTATATAAATGTTTCCTTACCAAAGGCGTTTCACTCCCCGGAAATGGCGCCAGAAAATAGCCTTGATAACCCACAAGTATAGGGGATCAATTTTAGATCTTTTCGATAAGTAAGAGTATCGAACCCAACGAGGAGCAGAAGGAAATGACAAGTAGTTTCTGGTAAGGTATTGTCTGCAAGTGCTGAAATTGTAAGTAGCGGAGTAGTTTGATAGCAAGATAATTTGTAACGAGCAAGTAAAGATAATAGTAACAAAAGTGCAGCAAGGTGGCCCAATCCTTATGAGGCAAAGGACAGGCCAAAACAGTCTCTTATGATAAGCAAAGCATTCCTGAGGGTACACGGGAATTTCATCTAGTCACCTTTATCATGGTGGTTCGATTTGTATTCGCTACTTTGATAATTTTGGTATGTGGGTGGACCGGTGCTTAGGTGTTGTTCTTACTTGAACAAACCTCCTACATATGATTAACCCTCCCGCAAGCATCCGCAACTACGAGAAAAGTATTAAGAATAAATTCTAACCATAGCATTAAACTTTTAGATCCAATCGGTCCCTTACGGATTAGCGCATAAACTGGGGTTTAAGCTTCTGTCACTCTCGCAACCCATCATCTAATTGCTACTCCACAATGCATTCCCTTAGGCCCAAATATGGTGAAGTGTCATGTACTCGACGTTCACATGACACCACTAAGAGAATAACAACATACATACTATCAAAATATCAAACACATATCAAGTTCACATGATTACTTGCAACATGATTTCTCTCGTGACCTTAAGAACAAAGGTAACTACTCACAAATAAGAATCATGCTCAAGATCAGAGGGGTATTAAATAGCATAGTGGTTCTGAACATATAATCTTCCACCAAATAAACCATATAGTAACCAACTACAAGATGTAATCAACACTACTAGTCACCCACAAGCACCAATCTATAGTTCCGGTAACAAGATTGAACACAAGAGATGAACTAGGGTTTGAGAGGAGATGGTGTTGTTGAAGATGTTGATGGAGATTGCCCTCCCCAAGATGGGAGAGTTGTTGATGATGGTGATGATGACGATGGTTTCCCCCTCTGAGAGGGAAGTTCCCCGATTCTTTCGGATCGATATGAGGACCCAACTCCGTTGCATTGCCAGAATCCATGTTCCATATTTGAAGCGGGTTGACCTCTGTGCTTCTCTGCGGAATCGCTCCACGGGAGGGCGAAAGTGCTCCTGCCCAAGTTCGGCCTCGAAAGTCCTCTTCTTCTTATTTTTCTAGGTCAAAAGGACTTATATACCAAAAGATGGGCACCGGAGGTGAGCCGAGGAGGCCACAACCCACCAGGGAGCGCCTGGGGGGGCCTGGCGCGCCCAGGTGGGTTGTTCCCACCTAGTGGCCCCCTCTGGTGGTTATTGGCTCCAGTATTTCTTAAATATTCCATAAAAATCTCCGTGAAGTTTCATCTTATTTGGAGTTGTGTAGAATAGGTAGCCTGATATAGCTTTTCCAGGTCCAGATTTCTAGCTGCCGGAATTCTCCCTCTTGGTGTGTTCCTTGCAAATTATCAGAGAAAAGGCATTAGAATTACTCCAAAAAGAATTATTATGGATAAAAACATTATAAATACCAGTAAGAAAAGATGATGCAAAATGGACGTATCAGATACCAACGAGCCAACATTTCTCAGTTTTTTAAAAGGAGGTAAGGACCTCTTTTTCAAATACTACGGAAAATACCACAATTTTAGAGACACTACGGTTTATTAATCTGTAGTAATTTTTTATCCAAACACCTCAAAGTATTCAATATTGATTTTTTTCCAGAAACCACAGTATTCCCAGAAAACATCAAAAATACTTTGCCCCAAACGCAACACTAACTTGTATCAATGGTTTTTTTAGGTAAACTTATATCGGTGTAACCTCTTTCAGACCTTTTTCGGCCCCAATCCATCTTCCGAAATATATTTTTGCAGTGATAATGGACCACTGCTATGTACTGCTCGTTGCGAGCAATACGGCTCCTGTCGCCTACAGGCCTAGTTGAATCAGTCGCATGGTAGGCCGGCACAATAGGGTTTCACGCTCACTAGCTAGCTGCTGCATTTGGTCACCTGCTCAATCGTATTTTGTTTCTTTTTCTCCAAAAAGCCATTATGGTTTTCCCTTCTCTTTGCTTTTCATGAATTTGAAATTTTCAAAATTATTTACGAATTTGGAAAAAGTTCATACATTCAAAAAAGCAGTTCAAAAATTCAAAAAAATAACATATTTTAAAAAAGTTCATGAATTCAAAAAAGTTCACCATTTAAAAACACAAATTTGAAAAGATGTTTTTAATTTTGAAAATTGTTCACACATTTGAAAATTGCTTGTAAATTCAAGAAAACGTGAATTCAGAAATATTGTACAAAAAACACACGATTTTTTTTGTAAATTGTAGAATATTTTTAAAATATGTGAACAAATTTAAAAAACTGTAACATTTTTTGAAATATGTGAATTTTTGAAAAAAAGAATGGAACAAACAAGAAAACTGGAAAATGAAAAAGAACATAGAAAAATGAAAAACAAATATAGAAAAAAGAAAACCAGGAAAGAACCAGTTTAGGAACCTTGTACAAGGTCCGCAAACCTGGAGGAACATTGTAAAAGGTTCCCAAACCAGATTCCTAAAAACAGTTGTTACGCTAGCTTCTATTTTTTTCGAAAAGGGAGAGCTCCTCGGCCTCTGCATTAGAGTGATGCATACGGCCATCTTATTAATCAAATAAACAAAAGTAACAACAGGGTTCCAAAATCTCCAATTGAAAAAAAGAAAAAGGCAGCTCACACAGAGCCTAAAAGGCTAGATACACAAACTAGCCAGGATAAGATGCCACAATCGGCTGGCTAAACATAGATAGGTAAACTAATTGCCTATCCTATTACATGACCACCATCCAAACCGGTTGAAGATATCCCGAGCTACCATCTCCCAACGGATAGATCCAGTAACCAAATGCTCCCTGGCCTCCATTAGAGTGAGTAGCGACCACGAACGGATCAATGCTGTAGCTCGGAAAATAACCTACAAAAAATGAATCCGTGATGTTGAGTTAAAAACCAAATCATTTCTGCAATTCCAGATAGTCCACAACAAAGCGCAAACTCCAACCCGAATATGTCTTGCTAAGTCAGGCTCAATCCCATTAAGCCATGTCCCAAATAGTGTGTTGACAGAATTCGGTGGAGTAATATTAAAAGCAATATGGACCGTCCGCCATATAACTTTGGCCAACGGGCAATCAAAGAATAGATGCTTAATCGTCTCATCCCGATCACAGAAACTACACCTTGTAGGTCCTGTTCAATTACGCTTTATCAAGTTGTCCTTTGTTAAAATAACTTGTTTATGGACAAACCACATAAACACTTTAATTTTAATGAGTTTGCCCATCTTCCTAGCATAGTGAGCGATCGCGGCCTTACCGCTCGCAATAAGAGATACACATCATTTATGATGATAATTTCTTCAGCATGCTATCCCTCTGCTAAATTGATCTTCCGATCATACTAATAATCAATCATAGTTGTTGTTTCTAGGCCATGCTCCAACTCAAATAGAAAATTAGTGGGTCGGCCAGAAGAATCACACCAATGCCTATCTGCTTCACGCCCTGCCTTTGTCTTATATTATTATCTACTTAATAATAATAATAAAGTAAGGAGTTCTTATATTATTATCTACTTAATAAAGTAACTCCAGTTTTAACATGTTACATATGAAAATTGATTAAAAAAGTGTAGAATTCGAATATGATGTTATTTTTTACTTGTTTAATATTTTTAAAATATTATATGGGAAGCAAACTTATAATTTATAGCGCACAATCCGTTGTCTTTCGTGCCGGCGATGATCTAGATTGAAAATAAACACCCACTAAAACCCTATAGAGACGAAAGAAACCATCGATAACCACACATGCACACCTCTAAGAAACCTAGCAGGGGGGAAACAACAGATTTCTCATTGCAGGAGCGGGAGAGGAGGGGAGAGGGAGAGAGGGACGCCTTAGCACTACTAGGGAAAAGCTTATAGGCAGACGCTTACTAGTAGCGAGGGTTTATAACCCTCGCTACTGCTACTTACTAGTAGCGCGGGTTTTTACCCCTCGCTACTACCAAGTTGATAGTAGTAGTGCGAGTTTTTAACCATCGCTACTACTAAACGGTCTCTACCGTGCCCCCTGGGACATGCCATAGTAGCAGCGAGGGGTATAAACCCGCGCTACTACTAAGTTGATAGTAGTAGCTCGGTTTTATACCCCACGCTACTACTATGTATGAGGTAGGTGAAGTCCCCATATCCTCGGCCGAATCCCTTCTCTCTCCCTCACTCTCCCCTCTCTCCATAGGATCTTCCATGCTGCCGCACACCTCCTCCTCCATGGCTCCCAACGAGTTCACCTCATCGCGTCGCGTGCCTCCTCCTCCATGGCGCCAAAAGAGGGAGGCCTCCTCGCGTTGCCGGCATCCTGGAGCTCGCCGGTCTTCCCCGTATCTCCATGCCACCATGTCGGACCACCTCACCACGGGCCACGAGCCCCGATGCGCCCTCCATCTCATTCCTTTCTTCCTTGTTTCTCTTTTTCTCTCTCCATGTCCCTCCGATTTTACTCACCTCCCATGCCCATGCCTGCGTAGGTCGTCGACATGGCCAACGAGGAGCTCTCTGCCTTGGCCGTGAAGAGGACCCTCACACCGTCGTCTTGCTCTCCTCTACACTGGATCCGGTCCCTCTACAACATCCGTCGCTGGATCTGGTCTCCGCTGCTCGTCCGCACCTCCGGCAACCCTTGTCGTCGCTGGATCGAACCATTGACAGCACGCACGGGGTCGAGATTTTTTTTGGTTTTTGAAATTAATAGTAGTAGCGCGGGTCACAGACACGCGCTACAGATAGTTAGTAGTAGCGTGTGTCGAACCCGCGCTACTACTAACACATGTACTAGTACCGCGGGATGCATCGCACTACTACTACTAGTTAGCTGTAGCACCGTAGTAGTAGCGCAGGCACCCACGCTACTACTAGCTTTTAACCCGCGCTACTACTAGGCTTTTTCCTAGTAGTGTAGGATTAACCACATTCAAACATATTTTGGTTTGTGTGAACACTGAGGCCACCGTTGGAGAGGGTGAGAAGGAGGATAAGCGGCATCAAATGTGATGCGTCGCTAAAATAAAGGATGTTGGCCTATTGTGGTCTTGAGTGATGATTATCGGGTTAAGGGTGTGTGTTATTTTTTCTCCCCTTGTAATGCACAAGCTCTTTTGCTATTAGTCTATCATTTTTTTAGAATACGTGCATGCCTTATTCACTAAAATGAACATAGTACACCTTATCTAAATAATATGTAACATCTCAAATTTCCAATTTGGAATGTATGCATTAGATCATCATTACATATCATATTTTACAGCATTTTGGTTTGATCCTAGAAATTCTACGCAACTCAAGGACCCACGGAGAGAGTTGGGGATTTCGTTATTTTCATATTTGAGTTTTCTCAAATTTTGAAAAGAGGATCGTTTGATTTAATTATTTTCTCTTCGAATATTTCTTTTATGAAAAATAAAAGAGAGGGGATAAAATTACTTCCCCAAAATAAAGAAATACTGGAGATTTAATATTAAAATCAAATTAGATTTTATTTGGAGTTTTTATCGCTATTTTATTTGAATTAGGAAAAATATGCGTTTTTAAAAATTGCATTAGAAGCCCAAATAAATGTTCACCTTATCTGTTAGATTTTTAGAGGACGGGAAAGTTTTATTTAAGGATTTTTGAAATACATTTAGTATTTCTATTCTTTGTTTTTCCAAGCGGAATTATTTAAAAAAGGTCAACCAACCTAACCGAGTCGTGTCCGACCTGGACACTAGCCCGGCCAGCCCTTTTATAGTCGCGGAGGCCCGAGCCAACGCCGCCGCACCCGAAAGCCCTAGCCGCCGCCCGAACCCGCCGCAACGCCGCCCCGCAGCGCCGCCGCACCGCCCGCGCCGCCCCCCAGCGCCGCCGTCGCCCGTTCCGCGCCCCGCCGCCGCCCGTTCCGCGCCCCGCCGACGCCGTTAGCTGTCGGAGCCGTCGCCGACCTCGCCGGAACTCGCCGAGGTAGTTCGCCGCCGCCGCCGGTTTTCTTCGGAAAATCGATCGGTTTATTTTTTTTCGAAACCCTAGTTTTTTTATTTAGATCGGTTTTATTTTTCTGGTTTATTTATTTAACAAACGCCCATTCGTACGTTCGTTTTAACGAACGGTTTTCACTCGTTAATCGCAGACAAAGAACGTTCGTTAGTTAGCTTGTTCGTCAGTTTTCTTTTGCAGGGTTTTTCCGCGATTATTTTCGATCGCGATTTCTGCCCAAATTTTCGTTCTAGTATATCTTTTCGCTCGTTTATCGGAATCAGGCGATTCAAGCGCCTAGGTCTTCATCTCGAAGCCCTCTTTCTGTTTAACCAACTTGAACAAGATTTTGATACTATAAAATTTGACTTAAGTCCATATTAGTAAACGGATCTTGTTTCTTTCGCAATTTTGAGTTTCGTTGCTTCGTTTGATTTGATTCTTTTTGCAAACCGGAGTTCTTAAGTTGAACTTTTTGGTTAGATCTTTTATTTTGTAGTTTTACCAGTGCTTCTAGTTGAGTGCTTATTGTATGCTTGTTTTTTGCGATAGAGTACCCGGAGTGCGAAGCGTGCTACTACGAGTCTCTAGGTTTCACTGATCATCAGCAAGGCAAGTAACACTTTGATCATAACTTTCTACTACCCAGTTTTATTGCATTAGATCAATCCACAAACAATTGCATGATTATGATCTGATTAAACTGTGGGTTTTGGGAAGTAGTTGAGGTAGTACCTATTCACCTGTTTATTTTCAAACCTTGGGAGTTACTTCTACGCTGCCTATATTGCTATGTTATGCTCGTAGACGTGGATTGGGTTTGAGAGTATTCATGACAGATATGAGTTTGTTAATTGATGGTTCAACTTAAGGTGGCAACTTGAATACACATCTGGGTGGATTGTTTGTGGGCACCTGGAGAACCCAGTGTTGTCCTAGGATATCCCGGAGGACCCGTGTGATCATCCTACGGCCCGCCACCCAGGCTCAAAGGGATCATAAAATTATTCATGCTAGAAACTTCTGTGTGCAACCACAAGTTATTATGGGATCTAACATAGTTGAGTAAGTTGTGTGAAGCTCTTGAAGAGGTAGACTAGCAGATGTAGTGGGTTGTAGGTGGTATAGTCTACCCAGAGTAGAGAGTTAATGCTTCAGAAAGACTGTGTCTCGAATCTCCGACCATGGATGTATTCTAGTCTCGTGCGAAAAAGTGCGCAAACCTCTTCAGAGTGTATAAACTAATCATGGTTAGCCGTGCCCCCGGTTATGGACATCTTGAGTATGTGGTTCTTGAATTATCATGAGTGATCTCTTCACTCTTAATATATTTTGATTGGGTTTAATGATGACGTTTAATTGGGATTGAGTTGGAGGAACCTTCTCAATGTTTAACAACTACCATGATAGTTAAATAAATTTATTCTTTTGTTGTAGGAAAAAATTGGCTTTTCGCAAAAAACTTATTAACCATACAGCCTCCACTATCCATATATGCATGTAGTGATAGCAATTATTCTGTTGATTATTATCTTGTGTTACTTTGCCAGCATATTCCATGTGCTGACCCGTTTCGGGCTGCAACGTTCATGTTGCAAACTTTTTCAGACGACGAGTAAGGAGCCATAGGTCGTTGTCTTTCACTCAGTGATGTCGTTGGACTTGATGGACCCACTTTATCTTCCAAGCCTTCCGCTGTTATCGTATTAGATGGCCTTAAGCCATATTTATTGTTTTAAGTTATCTTTTGAGACATTCGATGTAATAATTGTGTGATTGCTACTCTGTTATAAAACCTCGAGTACTGTGCGTGTCAGCATTACCGATCCAGGGATGACACTGATGCACAGAGATCGGACTGTTTGAGGTCTGGTCGCTACAAGATGGTATCAGAGCACAAACTGACTGTAGGACACGACCACTAAGCTAAAACCATAGATCACTACTCTCTTCTCATTTCTGACTCCTCTCCCTTTTCTACTCTTTAGGATGACGGACATGAGGAACAAGTTTGCACAACCGGATAAAGACAACCCTTTGGACGACACTTGAAGGAAGTCACTAAGTACCTGAACATTGGAATATCAAGCTTCACCGGGACCTACAACGCCACTTTACCAGAAGAGGAGCGTTGTATGATCCAAGTTCAAGTTCCAGGAAGGACGTTCATGCCAGTCACTGAGCCCATAAAGTTTTGCTTTGATGCACCCACCTGGAGTCTAGGCAAGAGCATGGCAGCCCACATCACCATGGGACGCATTGGAGAAGTTTACCACAAGGATCTCAAGGATACTATCTACCAGATTTTTGGGCGCCGAGATGATCAATGGGAGATGATCAGCACCAGGAAGGATAGATCTATTGCAGCTTTCATCCAGGAGTTAAACCAGCACATTCGTCGCCATGAGAACCAGATGTGCGCAGGCATGATAGATATGAAGAAGGCAATGACCAGGATCACCGAGCTTGAAAAGGAACTCAAGGCTACACACGACGATTACGAGGAGGAAATCATCGTGCTAGTGGAGAAGAATGATGATCTAACAAGGAAGCTAGGTGTATTCATGGGAGACCCCGTGCCAGGAGGAGAAGATAACGATTCCACTTGCCCGGAGAACTACATCATCATCGATGACACCGACTCGGACCCTGATGATAGCGATGATGACTTTGTTGATGAAGCTGGAGCATATATTATGGAGTCTTCTACCGATCAATATTTCTAGTCGACCACCATATCAGTAGTAGAATTCCCCCATGTTAATAGTATAGTCTGAGCACTTTTGTAACGATAGTTAGACCGATTGTATGCCCTTGTTTGAATTGATTGAAGTGATATGATTGTGTTTGTCTCATGTGCATATGGGTAGTGTTTTCCCCCTAGACCCCATTCTACTCTGTTTTCTCATTTTTTTTCTCAACCCATCAGATGCCTCCGAGACGCGACAATGGATTTGCTTTCCCACCAGAGCTCACCCAGTTGATCTAGCAGCAGAATGCATTGATGCAGATACTAGTCCAGAATCAGAATCAGGGGAACAACAACAATAACAACAACCCACCACCGCCACCACCTGTTGATTACTTAGCCCGTTTTCTAAGGTTGAATCCGCCGGTGTTCTCCAGTAGCACCGAGCCGATAGTTGCAGATGATTGGCTCCGCAAGATTGGAAGTAGGGATGTAAATGGTACGAATAATTTCCGCTCCGAATCCGTATCCGCACCCGTTTTTAAGGATATGGTATGCAATTACGTGAATCCGCCGGATATGGAAGCGGATACGGATTTTGATCGATCGGATATCCGACGGATATGGTAGCGGATATGGTATCCCTAGTATCCGGCGGATGTGGATTATCCGCTATTTTTTGCGGATTATCCGAGGTATGTAAACCAGATAATATCCGGTAAAATAAGCCCAAAGGTCCGGTCCATATGTATGCCATTTAGGCTAGTGATTGTTGATTTGCAGTCCATATACAGATATACTCTACCATAATCGTACGCAATCACCGCATCCAAAATTGGTAGCATAGCGATGATAGTGCATACATATCCTTCTCTCCATCGCCATCTTGCATTGTTGCTTCTCCCCGGCCGCCGGTTTGCATCTCTGTTCTCTCTGATAGTCTCGCGGTTCAAGGATGGTCAAAGATGCCCGTGGCCAATCAGTTCGTCCCAACAACGGAGGTAAGTGATTTCGTAGATGCACAAAGTCCTGCGCAAGTTGAGAGCATCGATGATCTGTGATCATGTCCGGCTGTCGGTGGACGTCATTAGCAGACGCACACCTGCACCACGAGGTCCACGACACCAGGCACACCAACGTCGTAGAGCCTCGACGGGCGTGGCCGATGCTTCTTACGGCGGCCATGATCGGCAGCCCGGATACGACGATGGGCATTGTCCGCCCATGCGACGCACGAACGTAGAGACGGCGGTCCGCCATGGATCTGAAGTGGGTTTGCGTCGGCGCGGCCGTAAAATCCGATAGGAACGGGACTACTAGCACGTACGCACGTAGTCCTCTAAACTCACCTGATTGAAAGCAACGAATCTAGTAGCTAGAAATCAATTCACCTGCTTTCTTGCTTGGGCCTTGGGTTAGCTTCTTGCACTTACACGTCTCGCTGAATCGATGTAACTATGGTCAGGCCGTCTGTATCTCTCGTCTTTGTCTGTTTTCTTTGGACACACACACATGCTGTGTGTTTCAGAAAGATTGTTTGCTTTAGAGTTTCAGAGAAAAACAGAGGAGATAGACAGAGACAGTAGTATTTGGTTACGCACAACACATGCCCTTTTCTTCTTTAATTTTCAGTAAGCCTTTTCTGTACAAAAAAGTCCTGAACATTTATACAAGATTAGTGCCAACACAGCCTGAGTTAAACATTGAACCAACGTAGTGATGTACCCAGCTGGTTCAACTCAGTAGGATAGAAAAACATTCTGGCACATATGTAAGTTGGCTTCAGTTGCAGGCAAACTAAAACACTGTGAATTTATGAAGTTTAATGTCTTACTTGCTGCAGCTTCTAAGATATTAATTCCTTTGATTAGTAAAAAGTGATTGGTTACTTATGTATTTTTATTCTTTTTATAGATCGTCTGAAAAAGATATTGGGGAAAAGATCAACATCTACAAGAACAAGTGCAGTTCAGAGTATGGTTGTATCACCCCCAGCTGAAAGTCAAGATGAAGAACCGCCGAATATTGGCAGTGGCAATGAAGCTGCCAATGAAGTGATTGATCTGGAGGGTGATAATCAGGATGCAGGAGTAGATGAGCCTGTAGGGAAGAAACAAAAGAAGACCACATCAGAATGTTGGGACCATTTTGATAAGTTTTTCAAGATGGTGGAGGTAGATGGCAAGAAAGTTAAGGAAGAATGGGCTAAATGCAAGTACTGCACTTATGATGCAAGGAGAAATAGCAGGAATGGGACATCAGTCTTCTTGAGCCATATTAAGATGCATAGTGTGAAGTCAGGCCAACAGTTGCTCAAAGTAGAGAAGAAGGAACATGGTTATGTTGCTGTTGAGGCTTATAAGTATGATCAAGAGTCTTCCTTGAGAAAGCTCTACTTGGCAATAATCATGCATGAATATCCCTTCAATATTGTTGAGCATGAATACTTCCGTGACTTCATCAAATCCTTGCGCCCTTCATTTCCTCTGAAGAACCGTAACACAGTTAAAAATGAAATAGTGGCTATGTTTGAGACAGAAAAGGATAAGCTGTATGAGTATTTCAAAACAATTAACTAGCATTTTAGCACCACAATGGACATGTGGACATCAAATCAGAATAAAGGGTACATGTGTGTCACTGTGCATTGGATTGATGATGAATGGATTATTCAAAAAAGGATCATCAAATTTATGCATGTAGAAGGGCGCCATACTGGTCTTAACATGTCTGGAGAATTTATTGCTTGCATTTTGCACTGGTTTATTGAGAGAGAAAATGTTTTCTCTTACTTTGGACAATACATCTTCAAATGAAGTTTGTGTTAAACATGTCATTAGTAAACTGAAAGAGTATTCCCCTCTAGTATGTGATGGTTAATTCTTTCATGTGAGATGTGCAAATCATGTTCTTAATCTGGTTGCTAGAGATGGTCTTGATCAGATTTCAAATGCAGTTTGGGGTGTTAAGGCATTTGTTTTGGCAGTAAAATCATCGCCTCAGTTGGAGGAGGAATTCTATAAGTGTGCATCTTAGTGTGGGTTGTCCACAGGAAAAGGTCTACGGCTGGATGTCCAAACAAGGTGGAATTCTACATACCACATGTTGAGTGATGCCCTATATTATAAGATGGCCTTTGATAAGTTGTCATGAGATTGACAAAAAGAAGTTTGACAAGTATGCTCCAACAGCTGATGATTGGGACAAGGCGCTTACCCTTTGTAGATCCTTGAAGAAGTTTGATGATCTCACTACTCTGCTATCAGGTAATCAATATCCAACAGCAAACTTATTCTACAAAGGCTTCTATGAGATCAAGGCTTTAATTTCTGGTTGGCGTAAAAGTAGTGATACTACTATTAAAAAGATGGCAGGTTCTATGCAAACTAAATTTGATAAGTACTGGAGGAAGTCAAATCTTGCTCTTGCGGTTGCCTTCTTTCTTGACCCTAGATACAAGAGAAGTGGAATTGAACATTACATGAGAAAGGTTCATGGGGAACTACTGTATCGTGGTAAAGTAGAAGAGTTGATTATTGCTGTGAAGAAGATGTACCAAGCATATCAAAATGAATATGCACAGAGCACTGATGGACCTAGCTGTACTACCACTTCCCAAGAAGGCAATACTGATGTTATGGTAGAAGATGAAGATGATTATTTTCTGTCTCAGCAGGGCACTCATGGGTCTAATGAAGGTGACACTGACTTGGATAAGTACATGGCAGAAGTTACAGTAAGGCTTTCAAAGGTTGCTTTTGAGAACTTTGACATCTTATCATGGTGGAAAACACATCAAGATGTATATCCTGTGTTAGCAATGCTTGCTCGTGATGTTTTGGCCATACAAGTGTCCACTGTTGCCTCGGAAGCAGCTTTCAGTGCCGGTGGTCGTGTTATTGATCCATTCCGCAGTCGTCTTGACCCCTATGTGGTAGAAGCATTAATATGTACAAAAGACTGGGTTGCTGCATCTAGGAAAAATAACAATAAAAAGGGGATAGACTTGGTTCTATTGTGAACGATCTGGAGGTTGTGGAAACACTTGTTGCTAATATGAGTCTTGAGGAACAGCTTGACGAAAAGGTAAGGCTCTGCCCTCTCTACCACTCTTACTCATTTTGGAAGAGACTTGCCTTCATGATCATTAATGCCCTATACATGATCTAATGCCAATATTTTCCCTGGACTTTGTAGCAACAAGCAGAAGCTGACAGTGATGATGACAATTTCGATTATACCATGAGTACTTCAACTTTAGTGGAGAGGCTAGCTATGCAAGTATGTCTGATTACCTCTTGAACATTACTGCTATTTTATTTCTCTAAAGTAATAACAATATTTTCCTTAAATTGCATGATGCTGATACATAGGATAATCAAGGAACGGATATTGAATAAGAGGCTGATCAACTGCATCAGGAGCAAGAAGTTTAGGTACGCAGTTATACCAACAATTCTCTGATGTATATTAGTATATATTACCAGCCTGTATCCTCTTTGCACATATGGATTAGTTTTACTGATATATGCCTTTTATATGTGTGCTGCTACTTGCTAGTTACGAATCACATGTCGATCAGATTAGATTTACATTTATATATACATCTGTACTCATGAATCCTGATTGAATATGTATGCTGCTAGTTACCGACCAGATATCAATATAATTGAATTAGTCATCTATGTATAGTGCGTGCATCTTGAATTAGTCATCTATGTATAGTACGTGCATCGATGCATTCAATATCTGATGCTTGATGTTTCTCTTCTCACTATATATCTCTTATCATTCTCACACCATGTTCTATTGTTTTAACGTTCGTTCATTAGCATGTTCGTCAGTTTTCTTTTTCCAGGGTTTTTTCCGCGATTATTTTCGATCGCGATTTCTACCCAAATCTTTGTTCTAGTATATCTTTTCGCTCGTTTATCGAAATCAGGCGATTCAAGCGCCTAGATCTTCGTCTCGAAGCCCTCTTTCTGTTTAACCAACTTGAACAAGATTTTACTATTGTAAAATTTGACTTAAGTCCAGATTAGTAATGGGATCTTGTTTCTTTCGCAGTTTAAGTTTCGTTGCTTCGTTTGATTTGATTCTTTTTGCAAACAGGAGTTCTTAAATTAAACTTTCTGGTTAGATCTTTTATTTGAGTTTTACCCATGCTTCTAGTTGAGTGCTTATTGTATGCTTGTTTGTTTGCGATAGAGTACCCGGAGTACGAAGCGTGCTACTACGAGTCTCTAGGTTTCACGGATCATCAGCAAGGCAAGTAACACTTTGATCATACCTTTTTACTACCCAGTTTTATTGCATTAGATCAATCCACAAACAATTGCATGATTAGGATCTGATTAAATTGTGGGTTTGGGAAGTAGTTGAGGTAGTACCTATTCACCTGTTTATTTTCAAACCTTGGGAGTTACTTCTACGCTGCCTATATTGCTATGCTATGCTCGTAGACGTGGATTGGGTTTGAGAGTATTCATGACAAATGTGAGTTTGTTAATTAATGGTTCAACTTAAGGTGGCAACTTGAATACACATCTGGGTGGATTGCTTGTGCGCACCTGAAAAACCCAGTGTTGTCCTAGGATATCCCGGAGGACCCGTGTGATCATCCTTTGGCCCGCCACCCAGGCTCAAAGGGATCATAAGATTATTCATGCTAGAAACTTCCGTGTGCAGCCACAAGCTATTATGGGCTCTAACATAGTTGAGTAAGTTGCGTGAAGCTCTTGAAGAGGTAGACTAGCAGATGTAGTGGGTTGTAGGTGGTATAGTCTACCCAAAGTAGAGAGTTAATGCTTCAGAAAGACTGTGTCTCGAATCTCCGACCATGGATGTATTCGAGTCTTGTGGGGAAAAGTGCGCAAATTCTCTGCAGAGTGTATAAACTAATCATGGTTAGTCGTGTCCCCGGTTATGGACATCTTGAGTATCTGGTTCTTGAATTATCATGATTGATCTCATCACTCTTAATATAATTTGATTGGGTTTAATGATGACGTTTAATTGGGATTGAGTTGGAGGAACCTTCTCAATGTTTAACAACTACCATGATAGTTAAATAAATTTATTCCTTTGTTGTAGGGAAAAATTGGCTTTTCGCAAAAAACTTATTAACCATACAGCCTCCACCAGCCATATATGCATGTAGTAATAGCAATTATTCTGTTCATTATTCTCTTGTGTTACTTTGCCAGCATATTCCATGTGCTGACCCGTTTCGGGCTGCAACGTTCATGTTGCAGACTTTTCAGACGACGAGTGAGGAGCCATAGGTCGTTGTCTTTCACTCAGTGATGCCGTTGGAGTTGATCGACTCACTTTATCTTCCAAGCCTTCCGCTGTTATCATATTAGATGGCCTTAAGCCATATTTATTGTTTTAAATTCTCTTTTGAGACATTCGATGTAATAAGTGTGTGAGTGCTACTCTGTTATAAAACCTCGAGTACTGTGCGTGTCAGCATTACCGATCCAGGGATGACACTGATGCACAGAGATCGGACTGTTTGAGGTCTGGTCGCTACATAATAACATTTGGTTGATTTATGTTTGTTGCACAATCAATTGTGAGTTATTATGTGCCTTGGTGGATGTTGTTGCAGCTGTGTGTGGTCTCGGTAGAGGGATAAGAGGGAGTAGTAAAGAGATTGAGAGGGATTGAGATGCTTCTTCTGATTAAATAGGGGTTGGTTATGCTGGGTTCTTTGGCAGTTTACACATGGGTTGATTGCCTACTCAACTGATTAAAAACATGCATGCCTTATTCACTACCATGAAGGTAGTACGCCTTCTGTAAATAATAACAACCAACTATTTCCATTTGTTGCATGGTCAAGTGCGAGTTCTTGAGTGCCTTGGTGGATGTTATTCATGAAATGCATGAAAAAAAACATCAAATAGTTGGTCTAGAATTTATACAATTTGAATACGGTAAACAATGTCAGAAAAGTATAAATTTGGCATGGTGCTATGATATGACATCAGGTCTCTTTTTTTTAAATTTTAAATAGTTTCAAAAAAATTGATTATATATTGCTTTCTAACTAGAGCATCTCCAACGAATTATCGTATATTTCAAATGGAAAGTGTGAATATTGAAATCCACATCAAAGTTTATTCATCATTTGAACTTGAAATTTATACTATATCTTGATATTACACTATTATGCACTAGTTAATTGTCAGCATACATATTCTAGTGGTTCAATATCAATTGTGTCCAACATAAATATCACACCCAACATATTCTAGATTTTGAAAAGATCAGATTTGTTTTGAGTATGGGTAGGGGAAAGACAAGGAAGGTATCGATTTACTTGAGGTTTTGATAATATTTGATTTTATTTCAATATGGGTAGTAGAACGAAAGTTTTGTTTGGTCTAGTTAAGGTTTTGATTTGATTTGAATGAGTTAATGCAAGACGTGGTGGTGGGGGGAGTTTCACGTACGAATGTGCAATCCCCAACTCACCTTCGATAGTAAAGAAATACACATTTATTTTCCAAATAATGAATATATAAAATATCCAAATGTTTGCTAGGAAAATTTCAAATTAACCAGTTTTTACGTTATTGGTAATTATTTTTTATGAAATTTAAATATGACCACCGAAAATAAAACTTATTAGATTCGATATATCTATTTATTTTAGAAATGAAAAAACCCATCTATTTTAAACTTGTGCATAAAAAATATTGATATTCATTATTTAACGGAAATGTTAACGCCCACACGTGTGGGCGTTGACCATCTCGACCACACGCATCCATCACCGTCCAGTACTATATGCACGAATCTTGACACAATCTCGCTGATTTTCTGTGCCACGTAGGACAAGACGTGTGTGTGGTGTGTGACATAGTTCGTCCACACATCTGTTTTACCACACGGAGGGGCCGGTGTGTGGGCGTTTAGCAGTTCACCCACACACCAGTTTTCAGTCACGCACAAGGGCTGGTGTGTGGGCATTTGCCATCTCGCCCACACGCCCGTCTCCTCTCTCACACGTAAGCTGCTAGTTGCCATGTGTTTTTGCAGCGCACATGGTAACTGCCTCTAGTGTGCTTTATAAGCAGGTGGCAACTCTCTTTTTTTACCTGAGTTGCCATGTGTTTTTGCAGGGTACACGGGCAACTGCCTAGATTGCACGTAAGCAGATGGCAACTGTCTTTTACTGAGTTGCCATGTGTTTTTGCATGGTACATGGCAACTGCCCCAACGTGCACGTACATGGCAACTGCCCTAACGTGCACGTAAGCAGATGGCAACTCTTCCTTTTTACATGGCAACTGCCCTAGCATGCTTGTGAGCACATGGCAACTCTCTCAACTGCCTAGTGTTAGTATGTGGCAACTCCTAAAGTTATGAAATCATGGCAACTACATTAGATCAGACCATACATGGCAACTGCAGTTGAGCAACCATGGCAACTGCAGTTGTCCGACATGGCAACCGTAGTTCAGCGATATGGCAACTGCAGATAAACGAATATGGACGAGGGTCTGGACCATGGCAACTGCGGGCGCGCGGTGGGCATCACGCGTCGCGTGCAGGACCAGAAGGGTACGAGGCCTGACATACGGGCGTGTGGGCGTTATCAACTTCACCCACACGCACGCATGTGAGAGGGTTCAGGAGGGAAAAAAAGATATGTGTGGGCATTAGTTGTTTTGCCCACACGTAGGTGTGTGGGCTGGTTGCTGTCCATGCCACACGAGGCGTGTGGCACAACTACCCGATACACCACACGTGTGGCAGTTATCGAGACCCTTATTTAATGATACAGACTTACCAATGGCATGCGACAAAAAAAAAATACATGCTACTAGTGATCCAATTACTTCTAGTGACTAACTAGTGGCTTACACATATACACATATATGAAAGTGGAACACTACCAGTGGCGTGCGTCATTGGATGCACGTCAATGGTCGTGTGTGCGTACATGCGCACGCCAATGGTTATGCCAGACACGCCTCTGCATCTGGGCAACATGTCTGCTAGTTATGAGAGTAGATTGAGCACCTCTAGAGCTGCAAGAAAAGTTTGAGGCTGCTGAGCCTTTTGAGATCGAATCATTGTTTTGGTTGAATGAAGATTGACTCGAGAAATAATGGGCTGGATATGAGCGAACGTTATGTCACTTGATCAGAAAACAAGTTGATCTTAAGCCAACACTAACTCGCTTGATAATTTATTACCTTATATGACGTATACCTGATTTCTGTTCCTCCTATTGCAAGCGAACATGTAAGCATAATTAAGCACAGAGCAAATGTAGGCATTTGTATGGTAGATGGCCAGGACTGTGAATGTAAGGTGCTCGGGCACCATGGTGCCAGGTTTTTGGAATATAAAATAAAGCAAAATCCATTTTTAAAACTTTTGAAAATAATTTCGGGCGAACTCGTATGTGTCAACTATGGATCCATGAAATTTTGTTTTGAAAATAACAATATGTAAGCTGTACAATTTCTTTTTTTGGCCCAACTACAAAAAAGGCCGAGTTGAAATTACATATTTGTCTTTCTTTTGCGCCACATGTGAAAGCAAAATTTTATGAAATTTTGCAGATGCATAATGTGTGTGTGTGTGTGCGCGCGTGTGTGTTTACAAAAAAAAAATTCAGCTTTTTTGTGTTGTAGAAAATGCTTTTTTTTAACGGGCACCCACCATCTGCAATTTTCGAGATGGCCAGGCCCTATCTCGAATATCCTAAGGTTATGGTCTACCTTTGATGTCGAAATTTCTTTGTCTTATTTTGCTTGAAAATAACTCGAGATCATTATATGCTGAGTACAAACCATTTATACAGTTTACGCTTAACGGGGTCACTGAAATTTAACTTTTTTAGTGGAACTTAAATTTTAGTATGAGTCAACAGAATCTTTTTTTTTTTGCGGAAAACCAAATCTAGTTAACTCTGCACCGCCAAGGAACATGGGTAGGTAGCAGTAGCACCGCTTATTTTTTGTCAACGGCTGCAACTGGAAGCTCCGTCCATTCTCACCTGCCACACGCTCACGAGAATTCCTGCTTCTGTGGCTGTCGTCATCGGTGGCAAAGCTTGAAGAACAACTGCTTCCTGCTACAGAGAATCACATAGTTCAAATCTGAGCCGATCGACAGGAAAAGTAAAAAGAAAGGGACTGCACCCCTCCCCCATGTGCAGGTGCTGGAATAAATGTACAGTAGATCCAAGAAATGGCAGAACGGCAGAGGCAACATGTGTGATGTTCTTCGATTAGAGTATTTACGGTTCGGTCCATTTTTGGGCCCGGCAATCACATGTCGAACTCGGCGCACTCGGGGACGATCGGGGTCTCCGGCGCAAAGCAAAAGCGCGACTGGCCCACACCGTTAGATGAAAAGTCAAGTTTTTCTTCCCCGACTCGCCTCCCCCCTCCCCCCTCCCCCCGGCGTCCTCGGCCGCCACTAGATGTATCCCGGCGCCGCCCGCTGCCCTTCACCGCTAGATAGCCAATCCCCGTCAGAAAAAGAGCAGAGATTCGCCGAGGTAGCCCCTCCACCAGCAGCTGGGCGTTTTTGTCGCCGTTTCCGGCTGCGGAGGGACAGTTTAGCGGCGGGTACACGCCCACCGGGCGCAAGGTATTCGGCGATTTGCCTGCCTTGGCGATGGACTCGCACGACAAGGAAGCACTCGCAGCGCTGCTGGAGGAGGAAGCCGAGGCCGACGTCCAGGAAGATGAGCATCTCATGGTGCTCGCCGCCCTCACCGAGCTGCTGGTGAGTAATGAAAAGCCGCGGCGAGGTGGCTCGGCGCCGGGGCGGATGAAAGCAAAGAACCGGCATCGTCTCGAAGGCTACTGCATGCTCTACTCCGACTACTTCGCCGATGCTCCACTTCACGGCGACAAAACATTTCGGCGCCGTTATCGGATGAGCCGAAAGCTCTTCCTTAGGATTGTGAATTCCATCCGAGAGTTCGACGGCTACTTCAAGTGCAAGATGGATTGCATCGGCAAACTTGGATTCACCTCGATCCAGAAGTGCACGACGGCGATGAGGATGCTTGCATACAGAGCTCCCGGTGATTCACTCGACGACTATGGGCGCATGGCCGAGTCCACCACCATTGAGTGTTTCTACAAGTTCTGTCGGACAGTGGTGGTAGTGTTTGGACCGCAATACTTGAGAACACCCAATGCGGAAGACACTGCTCGGATCATAGCATAGAATGCAGCAAGAGGATTTCCTAGGATGCTTGGAAGCATCGACTGCATGCATTGAAAATGGAAGAACTGTCCATTTGCTTGGCAGGGGATGTACAAAGGCGCCAAAGGCGGTTGCAGTGTGTTACTTGAGACGGTGGCCACACAGGACCTCTGGATTTGGCACTCCTTCTTTGGTATGCCAGGAACTCACAATGACATCAACGTGCTACAGTGCTCCCCTATCTTTGCCAATCTTGTTGAAGGTCATTCTCCTACGGTGAACTTCGAGGTCAATGGGTGGCACTACAACAAGGATACTACCTAGCTGATGGCATCTATCCGAGATGGTCTACATTCGTGAAGACTATCTCAAACGCTGCGATAGGAGGCAAGAAGTCTCACTTTGCCAATATGCAGGAAGCTTGCCGGAAGGATGTCGAGCGGGCATTTGGTGTGCTCCAATCTCGATTTACTGTTGTCTGGTATCCTGCTTAGACCTGGTCGAAAGATCAAATGTGAGAGATCATGACTTGTTGTGTCATCTTGCACAACATGATCGTCGAGAGCGAGCAAGAAGAGCCAGTGTTTGACACTGAACCATACTACAGGCAGGGTCCTCTAGCCGAAGTTGATCACAAGCTGCCGGCAACCTGGACTGCCTACCTCAGTATGCGTCGGGAGATCCGAGACCAACAGGTGCATCATCAACTGCAGCAGGATCTGGTGGAGCACCTATGAAGGCTCAAGGGCGACGCCGGGCGCGACGTGCGATGAAATATGAGTTTTATTTGTTGAACTATATAATTTGTATTGAACTATTTGTTATTGCACTATTTTGTTGAACTATTTGATTTTCTGTGATGAACTATGTGATAAAAAATATTTATGTTGGTAATTGAACGCCGAACCACGACGAACTACAGTGAATACGGGCCTATTCTCACCTATATAGGCCCTTTATTCGCCGAAAATGGGTCAATATCGGCGTCTGGGGGCGACGGCTGAATGCCCAACCGCCCCCAGCACCGATTGTATCGCCGGCTTCTCTCCAGGGGTGATTTTTATGCCTCTTTGGGGGTGGGGGGGGGGGGGGGGGGGGGGGGATCATCTCACTAGTAGTACTCCCGAAACTGCTACCCAGACGACAGTGCTGCCCGATCATGCACGACGTGCTAATCCAGCCGCTGGTGCCCTTCTCAATCATGTGCATGTCCGGCTGGATTTAAGTATCGTGCATGAATCGTGTGCATTGTGTCGTGTATATAGCAGTGTTGTAGTACTCTCTCCGTCTAGGTGTATAAGTCATCTTAAAAAAACGAAATAATCTCAGAACATGTAGGCGCTGTGCATTAACTCCTATTTTTTGTTTCTTCACATAAATAAAAGAATTAACCAATGAAAAATGTGGGGCGTATATGCTTTCAATGACTTGAGACTATCAAACACGACATGCAGTGGTCGGTCATTGCATGCAATGCTATCAATTAACAAACAAACATTGAGTTATCTCGTTTTTCTCTCTGCCTTGGTCGCCGTGCACAACTTAAGATAACTTATACATCTGGACGAGGGAGTATTTGACATGCTAAATAATACAATCTTTGACCAATAATAAGCACACCCTCCACTAAACACACTTATATTACAGGACAGAGGAAGAAGTAATCAAGGTGATATCAAGCATACTATTCTACTTCCCGATAGACCCTAAACATCCATGGGAGCATATCCAGCAATCATCAAGCCACAAGTTGCCACCAGTGCAATGATAGCCATAAAACCTCACCCAAAAATAAACATGATAATTAACAACCTAAGATTTTTTTCCCCCTGGATCCCATTAGTACAGTGGTGAATATAGCCCCGCCAACCAAGTGGTCTCAGCGATTTTAAGGGCGGACGTACGCTCTTTACACTCACATGAATTTCCCCATTTTAGGTGCGGCAGATCATGTGGCACCACCAACCAAAGGAACGAACATGGTGAGTAGGTGGTAGCAGTAGCACCGACTGGAGTGTACACGACAGCAACCGGAGTAGCTCCTCCTGCTAAGTGCTAACCGGTGACTTCCAGGAAGGGAAATCCGACCAAACCGTGCATCCAGCCAATTTTCCCTTTTTTTTTGTTTGGAAACGGCATGCAGCCAAAACTTTGAACAAAAAAGGAGCGCCTGTACTGTACGTCAGGCAGCTGAAAAGAAGTTTTGCATCGGTCACATTTATTCACTGTTGTTCCGCTGGTTAAAAACAGGACACACGGAGAGAAATCTACTGCTTGGTGCTACGGCGAACTCCAAAGCAATTCAAGTCTATACAGTTGCCGAGACAGACGCCATGTGCAGTTGCCGGAACAGCAAATTCCTTGAACAATTCTCACTGTGGGACTCACTGTGTGTTCCGATATTTACTCGAAGAATTCACCCTTATTATCGTTTAATCTAATCCCTCTAGGCAAGAATAAACAGAGGGTTAACGAAATCAAGAACACTAGATGTGACCCAAGACCAAGAAACAAGAAATGAATGGATAACGAACAATCCGCAGAAGGGGGGCGGCGTTCTTCAGCCGCGTGAGCACTCGGCGGGGAAGCCCTGCGGGAATCGCCAGCCGTCGTCGCAGTAGTTGTAGCGCATGTAGTCGCGCTTGGCCCAGGCGACGGTGCCGCGCTCGGCGTCGTCGAGCTGCCGGTTCATCCAGCGGTCGGTGCCGGCGGGGCAGGAGAGCGGGCTGCCTTCCCCGCCGTTGGGCACGCAGGCGTCGGCGGTATAGCCGCGGTAGGAGACGACGAAGGGCGCGCCCGACCAGTCGACGGGGACCTTGCCCTTCTGCGTGGCCCAGTAGCTGCCGTCCCAGAGCGTGGCGTGCACGGACATGGGCTTGGCGCCCGGGTAGGGCAGGTCGGCGTAGCGCCTGAAGCTGCGGATGAAGAGGTCGTCCACCTTGAAGAGGACGTTCTTGTCGTTCCAGATGATGGTGTAGGTGTGGAAGTCGGCCGCCGGGTCGAACCAGAGGTCGAACTGGTGCTCCTTCTTGCCGTCGCCGTTGGCCCACACGTTGGTGTTGAGCACCACCGGCTGCCCCGTGGCGTTGCCCATGAACTCCATGTCGATCTCGTCGTGCCCGGGGCCGTCGCCCGACGACAGCTGCGCCAAGCAACCAATCAAGTAGCAACAGTCAGTCCCTGAATCGAATCTGCTCAACTATGTATGCATTCTGTGCTCGGATCTGAATCGAGTAGTATATATACGTACGTAGAAGGAGGTGACGGTGCCGGCGGAGTTGCCGGGGACGAGCTTCATCTGGATGCTGAACTGGCCGTAGAGGTACTTTTGCCGGGAGCCGAAGGCGCCGCCGCCGGACTGCTGGGGGAGGACGAGCGACGCCACCTGCTGCCCCTGCGCGTTGTAGTCGGCGCGCACGTTGCCGTCCGTGGTGAACTCCTCGTACAGCCACGACTCCGCCGACGCCAGGAGCGCCAGGAGCACGGCGACCGATAAGGACACGGCCCGCGGCATCGCCATTTTTACTCTGCTCTGCTCTGCTTCTTGGAATGGAGGAGGTGGGAAGGCTAGCTGGATAAGTGGGAAGTGGAGTGGACTGTGGAACGAGTATAACTCCAGTGCGGTAGGTTAGGTGGCTCGTGTCGTGTTTATATATGCTGCGCTGCGCAGCTAAGCGCCTGTCACGGGCGGTAACCACGCGTCATGGCGCTCGGCTCTGACCGCTGTCGCTGTCCTTTTCCCGGGCCGTAGTCTCCGGGTTTCCGCGGCGGCCGAACAGGGACACGGCAGGAGTCGGTGCTCCGCTGTCTGCTCCGCTGGCCGCTGCGTCTGTTTTGGTGCGGCGGCCAAAGCACACACAGGAGGTGTCGGCAGGGTGGGCGTTTTTACGCGGCGTCGGTGACCGGCCGGCGCGAACCTTCCGATGTAGCAGATGCAACCTGTTTAGTTGCCTACGTCGCATCGAGAGGCACTTACCTTCTGTTGTTTGGTTGTCCGTATTTGTGCTTAGGGTATGAGCAGATGCAAACTTCAGCTGTTTGGTTGCAAACATCGTTTGTGTTCTGTTCACGCCCATTCAAATGTGGTGGCCTTACCACCACACATGATCAGCACAACAACAACATCACAACAGCAAGATCAAACAAAGCAAGCAACATAATGACAGCAAACTTAACACAACAAACTACTTAACTAGATAGCATAAGTCTAGATTAAGAGCAGGAGCTGAAGGAAATATGCCCTAGAGGCAATAATAAAGTTATTATTTATTTCCTTATATCATGATAAAAGTTTATTATTCATGCTAGAATTGTATTAACCGAAAACATAATACATGTGTGAATACATAGACAAACAAAGTGTCACTAGTATGCCTCTACTTGACTAGCTCGTTAATCAAAGATGATTATGTTTCCTAACATGGACAAAGAGTTGTCATTTGATTAAACGGGATCACATCATTAGTTGAATGATCTGACTGACATGACCCATTCCATTAGCTTAGCACCCGATCGTTTAGTATGTTGCTATTGCTTTCTTCATGACTTATACATGTTCCTATGACTATGAGATTATGTAACTCCCGTGTGCCGGAGGAACACTTTGTGTGCTACCAAACGTCACAACGTAACTGGGTGATTATAAAGGTGCTCTACAGGTGTCTCCAAAGGTACATGTTGGGTTGACGTATTTCGAGATTAGGATTTGTCACTCCGATCGTCGGAGAGGTATCTCTGGGCCCTCTCGGTAATGCACATCACTTAAGCCTTGCAAGCAATGCAACTAATGAGTTAGTTGCGAGATGATGTATTACAGAACGAGTAAAGAGACTTGCCGGTAACGAGATTGAACTAGGTATTGGATACCGACGATCGAATCTCGGGCAAGTAACATACCGATGACAAAGGGAACAGCGTATGTTGTTATGCGGTCTGACCGATAAAGATCTTCATAGAATATGTAGGAACCAATATGGGCATCCAGGTCCCGCTATTGGTTATTGACCGGAGACATGTCTCGGTCATGTCTACATTGTTCTCGAACCCGTAGGGTCCGCACGCTTAAGGTTTTGATGACAGTTATATTATGAGTTTATACGTTTTGATGTACCGAAGGTTGTTCGGAGTCCCAGATGTAATCACGGACATGACGAGGAGTCTTGAAATGGTCGAGACATAAAGATTGATATATTGGAAGCCTATGTTTGGATATCGGAAGTGTTCCGGGTGAAATCGGGATTTTACCGGAGTACCGGGAGGTTACCGGAACCCCCCGGGAGCTATATGGGCCTTAGTGGGCCTTAGTGGAAAAGAGAAGAGGTGGTCTGAGATGGGCCGCGCGCCCCTCCCCTCCCTTGGTCCGAATAGGACAAGGAGAGGGGGCCGGCCCCCCTTTCTCTTTTCCCCCCTCCGCGAATCCTATTCCAACTAGGATTGGGGGGGGAGGAATCCTACTCCCGGAGGGAGTAGGACTCCTCCTGGCGCGCCACCTCTAGGCCGGCCCCCCCCCCCCCCTTGAGCCTTTATATACGGAGGCAGGGGCACCCCAGAGACACACAAGTTGATCCACGTGATCATATTCTTAGCCGTGTGCGGCGCCCCCTGCCACCATAGTCCTCGATAATATTATAGCGGTGCTTAGGCGAAGCCCTGCGACAATAGTACATCAAGATCGTCACCACGCCGTCGTGCTGACGGAACTCTTCCCCGACACTTTGCTGGATCGGAGTCCGGGGATCGTCATCGAGCTGAACGTGTGCTAAAACTCGGAGGTGTCGTAGTTTCGGTGCTTGATCGGTCGGGCCGTGGAGACGTACGACTACATCAATCAAACGCTTCCGTTGTCGATCTACAAGGGTACGTAGATCACACTCTCCCTCTCGTTGCTATGCATCGCCATGATCTTGTGTGTGCGTAGGAAATTTTTTGAAATTACTACGTTCCCCAACAGTGGCATCCGAGCCTAGGTTTTATGTGTTGATGTTATATGCACGAGTAGAATACAAGTGAGTTGTGGGCGATATAAGTCATACTGCTTACCAGCATGTCATACTTTGGTTCGGCGGTATTGTTGGATGAAGCGGCCCAGACCGACATTACGCGTACGCTTACGCGAGACCGGTTCTCCCGACGTGCTTTGCACATAGGTGGCTTGCGGGTGACAGTTTCTCCAACTTTAGTTGAACCGAGTGTGGCTACATCCGGTCCTTGCCAAGGTTAAAATAGCACCAACTTGACAAACTGTCGTTGTGGTTTTGATGCGTAGGTGAGATTGGTTCTTGATTAAGCCCGTAGCAGCCACGTAAAACTTGCAACAACAAAGTAGAGGACGTCTAACTTGTTTTTGCAGGGCATGTTGTGATGTGATATGGTCAAGACATGATGCTGAATTTTATTGTATGAGATGATCATGTTTTGTAACCGAGTTATCGGCAACTGGCAGGAGCCATATGGTTGTCGCTTTATTGTATGCAATGCAATCGCGTTGTAATGCTTTACTTTATCACTAAGCGGTAGCGATAGTCGTGGAAGCATAAGATTGGCGAGACGACAACGATGCTACGATGGAGATTAAGGTGTCGCGCCGGTGACGATGGTGATCATGACGGTGCTTCGGAGATGGAGATCACAGGCACAAGATGATGATGGCCATATCATATCACTTATATTGATTGCATGTGATGTTTATCTTTTATGCATCTTATTTTGCTTTGATTGACGGTAGCATTATGAGATGATCTCTCACTAAATTATCAAGAAGTGTTCTCCCTGAGTATGCACCGTTGCGAAAGTTCTTCGTGCTGAGACACCACGTGATGATTGGGTGTGATAGGCTCTACGTTCAAATACAACGGGTGCAAAATAGTTGCACACGCGGAATACTCAGGTTATACTTGACGAGCCAAGCATATGCAGATATGGCCTCGGAACACGGAGACCGAAAGGTCGAGCGTGAATCATATAGTAGATATGATCAACATAGTGATGTTCACCAATGAAACTACTCCATCTCACGTGATGATCGGACATGGTTTAGTTGATTTGGATCACGTGATCACTTAGAGGATTAGAGGGATGTCTATCTAAGTGGGAGTTCTTTAAGTAATTTAATTAATTGAACTTAAATTTATCATGAACTTAGTACCTGATAGTATCTTGCTTATGTATGTTTGATAGTAGATAGATGGCCCGTGCTGTTGTTCCGTTGAATTTTAATGCGTTCCTTGAGAAAGCAAAGTTGAAAGATGATGGTAGCAATTACACGGACTGGGTCCGTAACTTGAGGATTATCCTCATTGCTGCACAGAAGAATTACGTCCTGGAAGCACCGCTGGGTGCCAGGCCTGCTGCTGGAGCAACACCAGATGTTATGAACGTCTGGCAGAGCAAAGCTGATGACTACTCGATAGATAAGTGTGCCATGCTTTACGGCTTAGAATTGGGACTTCAACGACGTTTTGAACGTCATGGAGCATATGAGATGTTTCAGGAGTTGAAGTTAATATTTCAAGCAAATGTCCGAATTGAGAGATATGAAGTCTCCAATAAGTTCTATAGCTACAAGATGGAGGAGAACAGTTCTGTCAGTAAGCATATACTCAAAATGTCTGGGTATAATAATCACTTGATTCAGATGGGAGTTAATCTTCTAGATGATTGCGTCGTTGATAGAATTCTCCAATCACTGCCACCAAGCTACAAGAGCTTCGCGATGAACTATAATATGCAAGGGATGAATAAGACTATTCCTGAGCTCTTCGCAATGCTGAAAGCTATGGAGGTAGAAATCAAAAAGGAGCATCAAGTGTTGATGGTCAACAAGACCACTAGTTTCAAGAAAAAGGGCAAAGGGAAGAAGAAGGGGAACTTCAAGAAGAACAGCAAGCAAGTTGCTGCTCAAGAGAAGAAACCCAAGTCTGGACCTAAGCCTGAAACTGAGTGCTTCTACTGCAAGCAGACTGGTCACTGGAAGCGGAAATGCCCCAAGTATTTGGCGGATAAGAAGGATGGCAAGGTGAACAAAGGTATATGTGATATACATGTTATTGATGTGTACCTTACTAATGCTCGCAGTAGCACCTGGGTATTTGATACTGGTTCTGTTGCTAATATTTGCAACTCGAAACAGGGGCTACGGATTAAGCGAAGATTGGCTAAGGACGAGGTGATGATGCGCGTGGGAAACGGTTCCAAAGTCGATGTGATCGCGGTCGGCACGCTACCTCTACATCTACCTTCGGGATTAGTATTAGACCTAAATAATTGTTATTTGGTGCCAGCGTTGAGCATGAACATTATATCTGGATCTTGTTTGATGCGAGACGGTTATTCATTTAAATCAGAGAATAATGGTTGTTCTATTTATATGAGTAATATCTTTTATGGTCATGCACCCTTGAAGAGTGGTCTATTCTTATTGAATCTCGATAGTAGTGACACACATATTCATAATGTTGAAACCAAAAGATGCAGAGTTGATAATGATGGTGCAACTCATTTGTGGCACTGCCGTTTAGGTCATATCGGTGTAAAGCGCATGAAGAAACTCCATACTGATGGACTTTTGGAACCACTTGATTGTGAATCACTTGGTACTTGCGAACCGTGTCTCATGGGCAAGACTACTAAAACACCGTTCTCTGATACTATGGAGAGAGCAACAGATTTGTTGGAAATCATACATACAAATGTATGTGGTCCGATGAATATTGAGGCTCGTGACAGATATCGTTATTTTCTCACCTTCACAGATGACTTAAGCAGATATGGGTATATCTACTTAATGAAACATAAGTCTGAAACATTTGAAAAGTTCAAAGAATTTCAGAGTGAAGTTGAAAATCATCGTAACAAGAAAATAAAATTTCTACGATCTGATCATGGAGGAGAATATTTGAGTTATGAGTTTGGTGTACATTTGAAACAATGCGGAATAGTTTCGCAACTCACGCCACCCGGAACACCACAGCGTAATGGTGTATCCGAACGTCGTAATCGTACTTTACTGGATATGGTGCGATCTATGATGTCTCTTACTGATTTACTGCTATCGTTTTGGGGTTATGCTTTAGAGACGGCCGCATTCACGTTAAATAGGGCACCATCAAAATCCGTTGAGACAACGCCTTATGAACTATGGTTTGGCAAGAAACCAAAGTTGTCGTTTATGAAAGTTTGGGGCTGCGATGCTTATGTGAAAAAGATTCAACCTGATAAGCTCGAACCCAAATCGGAGAAATGTGTCTTCATAGGATATCCAAAGGAAACTATTGGATACACCTTCTATCACAGATCCGAAGGCAAGACTTTTGTTGCTAAATTCGGAAACTTTCTGGAGAAGGAGTTTCTCTCGAAAGATGTGAGTGGGAGGAAAGTAGAACTTGATGAGGTAACTGTACCTGCTCCCTTATTGGAAAGTAGTACATCATAGAAAACTGTTTCTGCGACACCTACACCAATTAGTGAGGAAGCTAATGATAATGATCATGAAACTTCAGGACAAGATACTACTGAACCTCGTAGATCAACCAGAGTGAGATCCGCGCCAGAGTGGTACGGTAATCCTGTTCTGGAAATCATGCTGCTAGATCATGATGAACCTACGAACTATGAAGAAGCGATGGTGAGCCCAGATTCCGCAAAATGGCTTGAAGCCATGAAATCTGAGATGGGATCCATGTATGAGAACAAAGTATGGACTTTGGTTGACTTGCCCGATGATCGGCAAGCAATTGAGAATAAATGGATCTTCAAGAAGAAGACTGACGCTGACGGTAATATTACTATCTACAAAGCTCGACTTGTCGCAAAAGGTTTTCGACAAGTTCAAGGGGTTGACTATGATGAGACCTTCTCACCCGTAGCGATGCTTAAGTCTGTCCGAATCATGTTAGCAATTGCCGCATTTTATGATTATGAAATTTGGCAGATGGATGTCAAAACTGCATTCCTGAATGGATTTCTGGAAGAAGAGTTGTATATGATGCAACCGGAAGGTTTTGTCGATCCAAAGGGAGCTAACAAAGTGTGCAAGCTCCAGCGATCCATTTATGGACTGGTGCAAGCCTCTCGGAGTTGGAATGAACGCTTTGATAGTGTGATCAAAGCATTTGGTTTTATACAGACTTTCGGAGAAGCCTGTATTTACAAGAAAGTGAGTGGGAGCTCTGTAGCATTTCTGATATTATATGTGGATGACATATTACTGATTGGAAATGATATAGAATTTCTGGATAGCATAAAGGGATACTTGAATAAGAGTTTTTCAATGAAAGACCTCGGTGAAGCTGCTTACATATTAGGCATAAAGATCTATAGAGATAGATCAAGACGCTTAATTGGACTTTCACAGAGCACATACCTTGACAAGATTTTGAAGAAGTTCAAAATGGATCAAGCAAAGAAAGGGTTCTTGCCTGTGTTACAAGGTGTGAAGTTGAGTCAGCCTCAATGCCCGACCACTGCAGAAGATAGAGAGAAAATGAAAGATGTTCCCTATGCTTCAGCCATAGGCTCTATCATGTATGCAATGCTGTGTACCAGACCTGATGTGTGCCTTGCTATAAGTTTAGCAGGGAGGTACCAAAGTAATCCAGGAGTGGATCACTGGACAGCGGTCAAGAACATCCTGAAGTACCTGAAAAGGACTAAGGATATGTTTCTCGTATATGGAAGTGACAAAGAGCTCATTGTAAACGGTTACGTTGATGCAAGCTTTGAAACTGATCCGGACGATTCTAAATCGCAAAACGGATACGTGTTTACATTAAACGGTGGAGCTGTCAGTTGGTGCAGTTCAAAACAAAGCGTCGTGGCGGGATCTACATGTGAAGCGGAGTACATAGCTGCTTCGTAAGCAGCAAACGAAGGAGTCTGGATGAAGGAGTTCATATCCGATCTAGGTTTCATACCTAGTGCATCGGGTCCAATGAAAATCTTTTGTGACAATACTGGTGCAATTGCCTTGGCAAAGGAATCCAGATTTCACAAGAGAACCAAGCACATCAAGAGACACTTCAATTCCATCCGGAATCTAGTCCAGGTGGGAGACATAGAGATTTGCAAGATACATACGGAGCTGAATGTAGCAGACCCGTTGACTAAGCCTCTTCCACGAGCAAAACATGATCAGCACCAAAGCTCCATGGGTGTTAGAATCATTACTGTGTAATCTAGATTATTGACTCTAGTGCAAGTGGGAGACTGAAGGAAATATGCCCTAGAGGCAATAATAAAGTTATTATTTATTTCCTTATATCATGATAAAAGTTTATTATTCATGCTAGAATTGTATTAACCGAAAACATAATACATGTGTGAATACATAGACAAACAGAGTGTCACTAGTATGCCTCTACTTGACTAGCTCGTTAATCAAAGATGGTTATGTTTCCTAACCATGGACAAAGAGTTGTCATTTGATTAAACGGGATCACATCATTAGTTGAATGATCTGACTGACATGACCCATTTCATTAGCTTAGCACCCGATCGTTTAGTATGTTGCTATTGCTTTCTTCATGACTTATACATGTTCCTATGACTATGAGATTATGTAACTCCCGTGTGCCGGAGGAACACTTTGTGTGCTACCAAACGTCACAACGTAACTGGGTGATTATAAAGGTGCTCTACAGGTGTCTCCAAAGGTACATGTTGGGTTGACGTATTTCAAGATTAGGATTTGTCACTCCGATCGTCGGAGAGGTATCTCTGGGCCCTCTCGGTAATGCACATCACTTAAGCCTTGCAAGCAATGCAACTAATGAGTTAGTTGCGAGATGATGTATTACAGAACGAGTAAAGAGACTTGCCGGTAACGAGATTGAACTAGGTATTGGATACCGACGATCGAATCTCGGGCAAGTAACATACCGATGACAAAGGGAACAACGTATGTTGTTATGCGGTCTGACCGATAAAGATCTTCATAGAATATGTAGGAACCAATATGGGCATCCAGGTCCCGCTATTGGTTATTGACCGGAGACATGTCTCGGTCATGTCTACATTGTTCTCGAACCCGTAGGGTCCGCACGCTTAAGGTTTTGATGACAGTTATATTATGAGTTTATACGTTTTGATGTACCGAAGGTTGTTCGGAGTCCCCGATGTAATCACGGACATGACGAGGAGTCTTGAAATGGTCGAGACATAAAGATTGATATATTGGAAGCCTATGTTTGAATATCGGAAGTGTTCCGGGTGAAATCGGGATTTTACCGGAGTACCGGGAGGTTACCGGAACCCCTCGGGAGCTATATGGGCCTTAGTGGGCCTTAGTGGAAAAGAGAAGAGGTGGTATGAGATGGGCCGCGCGCCCCTCCCCTCCCTTGGTCCGAATAGGACAAGGAGAGGGGGCCGGCCCCCCTTTCTCTTTTCCCCGACAATAGTACATCAAGATCGTCACCACGCTGTCGTGCTGACGGAACTCTTCCCCGACACTTTGCTGGATCGGAGTCCGGGGATCGTCATCGAGCTGAACGTGTGCTAAAACTCGGAGGTGCCGTAGTTTCGGTGCTTGATCGGTCGGGCCATGGAGACGTACGACTACATCAATATTGTAGCGGTGCTTAGGCGAAGCCCTGCGACAATAGTACATCAAGATCGTCACCACGCTGTCGTGCTGACGGAACTCTTCCCCGACACTTTGCTGGATCGGAGTCCGGGGATCGTCATCGAGCTGAACGTGTGCTAAAACTCGGAGGTGCCGTAGTTTCGGTGCTTGATCGGTCGGGCCATGGAGACGTACGACTACATCAACCAAACGCTTCCGTTGTCGATCTACAAGGGTACGTAGATCACACTCTCCCTCTCGTTGCTATGCATCACCATGATCTTGCGCGTGCGTAGGAATTTTTTTAAAATTACTACGTTCCCCAACAGGAGCATCCTCCTTCCCTGTTGTGCCAGGGTGCTGCTCCTGGCCAAAATATGAACAAGTTCCCAGCACAAGTCTCGCCACACACCCTAAAAGTTCTCCGCTAACACCTGACTTAACTTAACTACATAGCCTGCTCGATGCCACCAAGGCAGTTGTGCCTGCTGCAACGATACCTGCACATCACCGACGAGTCGTGGTTGTAGATCTGAACCTTCAGTCCGAGTCCGGAGATGCGCACAACGACGAGGTCGCCGGGGACGATGCGGTGAGACGGCAGAAGTAGTTCCACCCCCGGCCTAGCACCATGTGGCCCTCGAAGTTCTGGACCTGCACCCAGAACACGCACCGCTTGTTGGCTGAGAGCCTGACCACGCGGGAGTCGCTTGATGACCAGCCAGGTGTTCATCACCTCCACGAACTTGGGAGGGACGACGAGTATGGTGAGGTCCTCGTTGTCCTTGATCTACTGGTAGAATCTAATCGGCTCCCTGGCTCCTTCCTCGTGGCCCTGCCTCGAAGATCGTCCCCTTGAACGAGGCACGCTCATGAAGGCGATCCTGCCAGGAAGGTCCACCGTACTGAGCCACCTGTTCGTGGGGATGAAATCCTCGGCGCGCTCAGCTCCGGCCACGACCTGAGCTCCTCCATCCTGCCAGGAAGGTCCACCGTACTGAGCCACCTGTTCGTGGGGATGAAATCCTCGGCGCGCTCAGCTCCGGCCACGACCTGAGCTCCTCCCCCCGCCATATCCCAGTCAGTCTTCAGTATCTTGTCAGGCAACATGACAAGTATTAGTATCAAACAAAGCAAGCAAGCAAGCAAATGCCACTGATCAGTGGACTTGCCCAAAAGCAAGTGCCACTGATCAGTGCCACAGTGATAAATGCTAGAATGCCCAACAACGAGTGCCACTGATCATTGGCATTTGCCCAACAACAAGTGCCATTGATCAGTGGCATGTGCTCATGGCCAAATGGCAATGATCAGTGGCACTTGGTGTTGGGCAAGAGCACTAATCTACTTGCTGTGGTGCAAATGGCACTGATCAATGACACTGGTCAGTGACTTGTCCAATAGCAAGTGCCATTGATAAGTGCTATTTTTCCCAACAGCAAGTGCCATTGATAAGTGGCATTTTCCTAGGGGCAAATGCCACTTATCAATGCCACTTGTTGGGCAAGTCATTGATCAGTGGCATCTTTTTTACTGCAACTGGCACTGATCACTGCACTATCCTAAACAAGGAAACATCTAAAAATAGCAACAGCAAGTGCCAATAGCACCCATGTGCAGCCATGCAGATTTGGGACCATCCTAAAATGGTCCTACTACATGCACGTATAGCATCCATTCATGGCACAAATCCTAGCTTCAACATACAACATGAAACAAGGACATGACCCTAACATGAACATGCCATCAGTCAACATGATTGTAGCATTCATCACTCAACATGAACATGATTCTAGTATGAACACAACTACTAGCATGTAGCACAAATCTAGCATGTAGTAGGACTCGGACTAGCATGATTCTAAGATTCTAGCATGAACATGAATCTAGCATGTAACACAGCTACTTGCATTCTAGCATGAACACAAGCAGTAGCACACGCACCGTACAAAACAAGAACATATCAATCCGATTGGATTTGATTGGGATCGCATCCAATCGGATCTGCTAGAATCATATCAATCTTAGCACATGCCTAAGAAATTAACCGCAAATCTACATCTAGGAGCAAGATTTGAGGGGATTTGACTCACGGAGCACGCGCAGCCGCGGCGAACCGAGGCCGGGGTGAAAACCCCGGCGAGAACGATAGAGGTGGCGGAGCAGAGGACAAGCCGGCCCCGGCGACGGCCTGCGGCATCAGCCCCGTGCTGAACACCACGCCGGAGGTCGAGAAGGACGGCTCGCCGACCGGATAAAACCCTTGGGCGGGGGTCAAGAAAACCCCCGAGCCCAATGGTGTCCCAAGAAGGGGCGGCTCCGTCGACGGCGCCGGTGCCGAGCCCAGGACCACGAGGTCCGGAATCAGCGGCGGAGCAGCAGGAGCGGCCGGCACCGCATTGGCCGGCGCTTGTGGAGGCCGGCAGCAAATGGGGGACGGCGCCCGCAGCGCCGACGCCAGGTCGCGGCCCGAGTTCTAACTAAACCAAATCAAATTAAATCTTACCAAAACCTCAATTAAATTAAAACTTTCCTTGTCAATAATTACCACCCATAGCCGGATATGATAAAGTTCTACGTGTAAAAAACTGGAGCGGTGTATTGGGTGATCCCAGGAAAAACGAGATCTGGAGTTAGCCTGATTTACAAACGAATGCCACCGCCAATTTTTTTTTTTAAGAATTCTCGTCTGCTTTATTCATTCAAAACGATTGTCAAAGGTACAAGGTTTGGGTCATGGGGGACACCCAACCAAGCATGTCTACCTATATCTAGGTTATAAGCAAACTTGGCGAAATTATGTGCTTCAAAATTAAAGTTCCTCCAAGGGCACATACCGGTTCGCTACATTCTCTCTCCCCTCTCCCGATATGTTATCTCTCGTGAACGGCCACCTTACCTCATTAATGGGCTAATTTCGCTCCTTCCTGGGTTGGCGGCCCGTATAAAAAAATAGAAGCTGGACGATGGCACCGATTTTTCTCAGCGATGATTCGGCCAATAGAAGCGGGAAGCTGGCATGCGGAGCCGGAGCTAAAGATTTTGCGAAGCTGGGCAACTACCGAACAGGCCCGTATTTCTACCGTTCTCTCGCCAACAAAATAAAAATTATCATCTAGATAAATTCTGAGAGAAATGTGACTAGAACTCGGCAGACACACGATGACTACCATAGCCAATAACCACACGGCCGCATTCACTTAGTTGTCCATTATCAGAAAACAATGCTATTTGACCTTGATATAGTACAACATAAACACACATTATATGTCCAATATTTTTTTTCTAAAAATGAAAGCATAAATTTGAGAAAGAATTCTTAAAAATATTGAGATCAACCAAGAATTTGGCAAAAATCTCATAATTTGAAATGAGTTTGTGAATTAGAAAAAAGTTCACGGATTTCAGAAAAAGTTTGATGACACCAATAAGAATGTTGTGTAGTCTTGTACTTCTTCTGTGAAGAAATATAAGAGTGTTTAGATCACTAAGGAGGAAATACTAGTGAAGACCCAGGTGGTTGTTTCATCAGTCCACTACTGGGAAAAGGCTTATGGGTGGCCTTTAATGGGCAGGGCGGGCGCCGGATTTGAAGAGTGTGTATTCAAAATTTGAAAGGCAATTTTTCAAAGCCCAGCACTTGTTTTGGGGTGTATAACCGAAGCACCAATTAATACAAATTGGATAATACATAAAAATAGCATAACATAATTTATTGATTAAATTTATTGTTAAAGTAAAATCATGAAATGCGCATGCAACTTATTCGTGGAACTGCTGGAATGTGCTTGATAATCGGGTGATGATAGGGGTGCCATCCTTTTTTCAGCAGGCCGGTCCCTGCGTCCATGTGCGGATGAGCTTGAGATAGTGTTGTCGCCATGCAACGAGGGCTCTCATTCACCTTGCAATGGACCTCTCCATGAATTTTATTGGAGACTGACTGTACAGAGGCCAAGAACCTGATTTCTCCAGGACATGCAGGGCGATCGTGATACACAAATTGATGGTGCATACTATCTTGAGAAAACTAAAGGATGACAGAGATGTGAAGATCATGCATATGAAGCGTGAACAGAATGGTATGAGCTACTTTAATTTCTGGCTAATTAATTTTGGTGGGTGTGAGAACCACACAGCTGTGTGGATTCATTCAAGTCTGGGTGTTGTTCCACAACTTTGTAAGGCTGGTCGTAATGGGAGTATTATAAGTAGTATCATGCATGCCAAGTAAGCAATGTTGATGAGGTGGCATAAAATTAAATGAAGAAAGAGGTGTTTGAGTATCATATCAATGATACCGTATCATATTAAATGATGTGCTACTTTGTGTCATGCATGACAATAAATATAGTCTTATATGATACCAACATATGGTACCGTACATTACAGATGTAGTATCATACACTAGTATCATACGCATGATACTAGTATATATGATACTTCACATTACAACCAGCCTAAGGTGGATAGCCACTTGATTGAGTAATAACAACACCCTATTATATTCCTCCTGAAATAATATACAGCAGAACATATCCGGTGAAATCGATGGAGTAAAACAAAGCCGCTGACCTAAGCCGACCTGCCAAGTCTTGATAGCTTCATTTAATTATGGGAAATGTTTAAAACCGGTGCGCCGGCTGAAGCGCTCGGCCGGTCTCACGCCAGCCTGGCGATCCTCAGGATCGTGCATCGCCCACTCTTACGCATAGGCCCAACCAACTCTTTTTGAGGGCCCATAATCAATCCTTATCCATCTCGTCACTTTCCATCGTCTTCCTGGCGCTCTCCCGCAAACAACTCCTGCTCCTCTGCCATAGCCCTCGTCGGCCCAAGCTCTGCCCACCCTAGAGGACCCTCAAGCACACGAGCCCTTGTGCATCCCTGCTCCATTCGTTGCCGATGCTGGGCAGGAAAACGCTGTGTGCAGCCATGGTCGCTACAACGACGAGCTCAGGCAATTATGGTGCGCGGCCGGAGTAAAACTGGTTAAACTAGCGTCGCGAGGGGGGTTGTTGTGACCGTTGATGTGAGATGCTGGAACCAGGTGATGAAGCAGCTTCGACCCATGGCAGAATTTGCTACAACCAAATACGGCGAGGGCATGACCCAGGACGGTGGCGACATAGTTTTTGATGCAACTGTCATCAGTTTTTGCTACTACTGATGTCTACAATTGTTACCACCGGCAACGTCATTTGCTACATCCTTCACCATGATGTCGCAACCCCGGCGGCGGCGACTTTTTTTTTTACTGCAACCGGCTATGGAAAAAGCTACCACCGGCGAGTTTTTTTGCTACAACCATGTACGGATTAGCCGCAACCCGGGTCGGCGGCGACAACATTAGCTGCAACCGTTGTTGGTTTTTGCAACTACCGACATCATTGTTTGCTACATGCTTCACAGCTTAGCTGCGACGTGCGGCGACGTCATTTTTTTGCTGCAACCGTAATTGGCTGTTGGTACTACCAGCGAATTTTTTGCTGGAGCCAGCGACGGGAGGTGCTACAACCGGTGTCGTCGGGAGCATCGATGATCGGCAGCGGTGCTCCAAATTTTTCTTTGCTGGAAAGCCAACGAGGTGGCTTCTTTTGCTGGAACCGGCCCATACTTTTGCTACTACCTTCTTTTGATTTTGCTGGAGCCGACTAGAAATTTGCTACTGCCGTATTTTGATTTTCGCTGGAAGAAGCCTATTTTTTTGCTACCACCGTCTTCTAATTTTGCTGGAACCAGTTTTTGATTTTGTTTTTTGCTGGAAACATTATTTGATTTTGCTGGAACCAGCGAGTGGATTTGCTACAACCAGCGTCCAGATTTGCTACAAACCACAACATTGAAGTGTCGCTGGCGGTGACGGTGCTGTGATTTTTGCTGCAACCGAGCAATAGAAAGCTGCAACGGGTGGCCATGGGAGCTGTAACCGACGGATGGGAGCTGCATGCTTGCCGTGATGGCCGACGTCGAGCTGCAACCGGCGGCAACAAGAGCTGCATCCAACAGAGCTGTAACCCGACGCTGGTGGAGCTGCATCCAGCAATGGCAGAAGCTGGGACTGGCATTTTTTGTTTTGCTACATGCCGATGGGAGTGGTGCTGGGAGACGTGGGGTGGCGTCATTTTTTTTGCTATAACCGGCAATCAGAAAAGCTACAACAAGCAATCACAAAAACTACAACCGGCCATCGATTTTGCTACAATGGCGACTGGGTGGCGGCAACGACGAGCTCTTTTTTGCTGGAACCATAATTGTTTTTTGTTACCATCGGCTGATATTTTTGTTGCCACCAGCAACCCGAAGGAGTTCCCTTCCGGCGAGGTCGCCGCCGGGGTGCTTCGACCGGTGACCGGCATTGCCGGAGCCGTGACCATAACCAGTGAAGGAGCTGCAACCAACGGGGTGAAAGCTTTTGCTGCATGCGTGGATCTGTGCGAGGAACTCAGGAGACGGCGGCGGCGAGTGCGGCGACCGGCGGCAAGTGCGGCCACCGGCAGCGAGGGCGGCGACGGGTGAGAGCGCGAGGTGGTGCTTCGAGGTCAGTCGTCTTCTTGTCCATGGAGAGCGCGGCGTGATCTGTTTTTCTCAGAGAGGCGTCCTCGCGATGAGGAAGAACGAGGGGGAGGAAAGAAGATCGTGCGGTTACAAAGTGTCACATCGTGGGGTCCTAGTGCGACCAGCCCAAAGTTGGGCCGGCGCGCCGGCGCCTATCAGCGGCCTTTAATTATACTAGGTTTCAAAAGACTTTGGAGTACTCCTGCCTACTGGGTCTCGACTCTCAACCAATCACTGGATGGAAGGCCCAAATGGATTTTTGCAAAGACCTCGACAAGACTTGACATTTTCAAATGCAGTTGCTTCGCCACAAATGAAATCAATTTCCTTCCATTTTCGCTTGGAAGTGCTGCGTCCATACTCCATAGTCGTCACCTCTACCGCCAAAACTAAAACTAGATGGAGCCGAGGAGACTGCCAAGCCGTGGAATTAAACTATCGCCCCAAATGCAGTATACATGTATGTGGAATTAAACTATCATGAAAAAAAGTAGTCCTACTCCCTCCGAAAATAAATGTCGTGGTTTTAGATCAAACGGAGAGATTAGCTAGCAGTTAGCTTACATAATCAGTCAGCTTTGCAACTTTTGTTCCCTCCATCTGCTAGATGCGTTTTATCCAACTTATTAATTATGATACCATTTGATCTTCATCTTTGTTACGAATCCTAACGCGTATGTGTTCAACTCTAGGTTTTCTGAGAGTGCTGAACTAATAGTCCCTCTATTCCAAAATATAGTGCGTCCGCGCTTCTCGAGGTCGAAATTTGACAATAAATTTAACGAACGAGACCGACTGCGGCGGAAGAAAATGTTACATAATTAAAAACTTCTTTCGAATACGAAATCACTGATATAACTTTTGTTCTCGCCGCAATCGGTCTTGATAGTTAAATTTACGGTCAAAGTTGAAGCACGAGGATAGAGGAAGCACTATATTGTGGAATGGAGGGAGTACTAGCTGGGTGTATATCCGTGGCAAGATAGAGATAGATATAGCAAGATGCTTTCCCGAGGCTCAACATACTCGGTGTACATGGTGTACAAGTTAGTCAATGATTCGTATGGATTGGCCGACGGTTACTACGGCTAGAATTACCGGTCCAGAAGGCATCAGTGAGCATCGGAGACACCCACCAAACCTGCAAGGTCTGCCTCCATCCTAACCGGCAAAGAAGCATGAGACGGAACCGTCATGCAGCGCTTCCTTGCAAAAGAGCTGACGGTTGGATGGAGCTGGAGCTCGGCGAGTTTGTTTGCGAGGGGCATGAAGATGGGGATGTGTCGTTCAGACTGTCAGTGATGAAAGATTTGAGCAGGAAGAACGGTCTCATCATGCAGGGCATTGAGATTAGGCATAAGAAGTCAAGCTAATTCAAGATCATCTGATTTAGGGTTTAATCCAGTATATAATACATACTAGATAAATACCGGTGTGTTGATTTTATAAATGTGCATGTGCAGCGCGGTAAGTGTATTGAGGGCGATGTGTGTGGTGTACTTCCATATATTATTTTAAAAAGGAAGAAAGAAAAAATAAATTATTTTTTGCATGGAACTTCATGTAAGATCTCACTGAATATAGCATCGACTAAGACTCTGTTGAGTCCCAGTCGATTGAGATTTAGCAATCCCGATTATTGCAAGCGGCCCTCGTCCAACCTGATTACCATCTTCCTCCTCTTCCAAATACTTTTCTTCACACAACCCATGCAGGAAGCTAAATAAGGTATTACCTTCCTTCTCACTCTTCAATCATCTCTCAAGAGAGCAGGAGAAACCACAAGATATAATGATACCTAGAACTGCCCTTGTGAAATGCCAGGGCAATTCTATTAGCGAGCTCTGGGATAGAGATCTGCGGTAAACGAGCGAGTGCCGAAATAGGATCCGGGACTAGTGAACGTGTTGAATAATTTAAAGAAGCCCATTTCATTAGAGGGAGGGAGCCCTTCCTACCTTTTTTTATTTAAGTGTCAGTGTCAAATGAGACAATTGCCCGCCTTGAAGAGGTTGGAAATACTTTATTTAATTACAATTTAGCATTGTTAGAAAAGTCACAAACATTAAAAAAAATCAATCACATCAAGTGGAATACAGTAGATTATTGTCTCATGTCAATTCGAGATAATACGCAAAACCAACACAAATGTGTTATCATAGGCGGCGGTGTGGCTGAACCGGAGAAGAAACCATCATTGTACTTGTCTATAAGTGCCCCATTTTTTATACATTGAAGACACTACATTATAATGCTCATGTCAAAATGATTTAAGCAAAATGATCCCTTTATTCCCGTGTCTTCAACTACTTTATACCCAAATTTGATTTCACGTGTTAGATGAAGTCTATCTATTTAATGGATATAATTTAAATATGAACTACATGTATCTCAAATAATGTTTCTAAAAATAGGTTTCATTTTAATAAATTATGTAAAACATCTCGTATCCATAAATATAAAATAATTCAAATCATTTGTTGGAAAAATTCAAACATCTACATACATTTTGAGTGATTTTGTCTTTTACAAAATCGAAATAAGGTCTACAAATTATGAAATTAGCATGGGCTCGTGTATTTTTATTTTGGCGCCTTTATTATATTTTATAGATACTTATGCCAGAAAAATGATAGTGTTTTTTTTAGAATTCATGCGGTATTTGCCTAATATTTCTTCATTTATAGATGTAAGAAAATCCGCTCTCTAGCACTCATAGATTAAAATATAATATTTTGGCACCCACATGTTGCAGTGGGTCCCTCCCATGGGTCCGGCATGTCAGCATGCACATGGCAATGGGTCCCCGATCAGCAGGCATACTAGGTCCATATAACAATGGGTCCCACAAGTCTTTGGGACCCACATGGTAGAGTGGGCCATTGGTCAACTTGAAAAGTGGGTTTGGATGACACATAGGTCCCACCTATAAGTATGGTTGAAACATAGGCAAAATTGACAGGTAGACACGACAATGGGAAAAATGTTGAGGTGTCGTCGAGTCACCTCCACCCATATGATTATGGCCCTATAGTTTGGTCATGAAGGCCTAGAATAAGATCATAAACACCGCTACATAGCTTAATGACCATTTTGTGCAATAGAATATTGACCTTATGGGCACAAATGGCCATGATGTTTTTTTAGGGTAATGTTATAGCGTTTGCACCCTCCCGGAGTCCCCATGACAAATTTCTAAATTTTTGTCATGGATCTATGACCAATTGGACCACCGTCACTATTTATTGTCATAAACAAAAAGTTTTCTTGTAGTGAAATCTCCAAAGTCCAGTTGTGAGCTCCAGGTATACGCAGTTTCTTGGTCGTGTCTTGGATAATGTTGGCACACATAGATACATGGCCAATGGAACCCAAATTTACCTCACAAGCATCTCCCTCCAAGGAGCCTAGACCGCTTACGAAACAATTAGAGCATGGCTAATAATACACTCGGCTACTAGATCTATTCTCGTGCCATATCATTTATAGCCAATCTAAAAGCTCATTCATACAATAGATGTTGTCTATATACATTGTAATGGATGCTTGACCCCATCTTCTTCTCGCACAAGTATTGGAGTCCGTGTTGCAGCTGGCTACAAGCTTACAACTCACCTCTTTCTCTCTCCTCCACATCGTCATAAATCTGAGGTGTCAAACTCGTATAGCCAACTTATGGCACCCTATTGTACTTGCTCTTATGACATAGAGAACAAGGCCTCCTACCTGAGTTAGGCAACCAAGAACGCACTTTGGGATAATTATGATATGAGAACCTTTCCACAATCTTTAAGAATTTGTTCAAGTAAATAGGAAAAGTGCCCGTGCGTTGCTCCGGGAGAAAAAAACAGCTCACACTTTAAAAACTGCATGTTCGTGTTCAAGGCTCATCGAAATCGACATCTTATGGGATATATATAGTAAACATGCCCGTGCGTTGCAACGGGAGAAAGAAATACCATAGGTCTTTAGCTCAATGAGCATGGCTCAAGACCCCCCCCCCTTCACCAAACACATACAGTCCATGTCCTCTTCCAACACGATTCCCGCTCGCCGCTTATCTTCCTTCCGGCCCTCACCGACGGTGAGCATGTTATCTATCTAATCACAATGCATCCAAATACGGTCAATCCCAAAGTGACGAGTTCGACGCAAGCCAATTAACTAACATCAATGCCCTCCTGGGCGTGACTTCCAGACACTTTATGCACAACCAGGCAATGCCCTCCGGCGCATGTGTGAGGTTGTTTCTTCACTAACTATTATATGAAAATCGTAAATTTCGAAGCACATCTCATGTACAGTTTAACAAATCTGTCACACGATTTTCAAAATTTCTATAAAATCTAACCTGTAAGGTTGTACTTTTCTGCATTTTGTAAAAAGATTAACCTTTTCTTGTTGAATTCACATGAACTATGATTAAAATAGTAATACTTTTTTCTCTTGTATGGTTACTTACTGGAGAGCACTGAACATAATAAAATTTGTAAGTTCCAACCGTACAAGACATGAAACTGAAACTGGCGTAGTCTTTTGTCCGCCAGTCTACCAGACTCTGCTCTGATAGGTCGGGGATGAAGTGGCCACACACGAAGTGAGCAACAAGGTAGCCAAGGATAGTGCGGAGGGGAGGGGCAGAGTGGTGGCTGCACTTGCTAATGCCAAACTTTCTCACATCCAGTGTTGTAGGAAGCTCCCTGCCTGGTCATGTTCTTCTGACTGAAGTTTGATGTTGCCTTGAATATAAGTGGAACGGTGAGAAATGCAGTTACTTTCCAGTCCCTGTTGTATTCAAGTTTGTCACATCAATAGTGCATAGTCATAAATACTCACTCTCTCAAAAGGATTCGAATTTAGGGGCGAAATAATTTCAGTTTCCGGGAGAAAATCATAGAAGAATGTTTTGCCATGAATCCTACGGATATCATATGGCCCCTTGTTGTCTTCAAGCTCCTACACCACAAAACAAATATCAGTGCCCTGTTATACTAATAATGCAGACCAGAAATCAAGGGAGATATCATAATCTGTGCTATACTAATCCTAATCCTCCTCTTCGAGAAGCCAGCAGCTTCCTCTGCCTGTGGAGCGCCACACACAAGAACACGGAGCTGGCCGGCACACATCACACACCCATAGCAGACCGGTGCGAGCACAACACGAACGCTGCGTTCTATAAAACCCGTGCAAATGCACGGACTAGCTTTTTAAACCAATACATCAACTAAACCTTTTTGAAAAAAGAATTGCGTGTGAAAACTTGCACTAATGATGAATATAGAGGCTTGGTGATAAGCTCTTGAAAGTTTAATTATTCCAAACTACAGTTTGTTTTGTGTCTTGTGCATCAGAAAATACTTATATTTCATTGTACAACAGATGCAACACCAAAATGTAAAAATTGCTTAGGCATCCTGAAGAATAACCAATATGTTATATAACTTAAACTCTGAAATATAAGTAAGAAATTGATAGATTCATTCATTTAATGTTTCTCTTATTGTTTCTTTTGAGAGAGTTCCGGTTAAACATATGTTTTTTACTAATCTTAGATGAACTATGTAAGCATATCAAAAAGCTTTGAATTTCATTTTCTTTAATATCACGGCGTCTATCTACACACAGAGACAAAACCAAATGAAAACAATACGGGCAATGTTTGTATTTTGAGTAACACATGGTTTCTTGGTACATACTCATTCTATATTATCCGGGCGTAATTGAAGATAGCACACAACATATGATATCGTAAGTTTGTAATTGATTATTGGATTCATCCTTTTCCATGCCAGACCTACGCATAAATATCATGGCAACATACACATCTTGTTTTCTTTCAGATGGAAAGCCCCAACCATAACTAAATATTTGTGAGTACAATACGGTATCAGATGTTTCTCTCTATGTAAGTCATGTCAGGTCTACTGAATATGCACATTAAAACTTGATTATATAGCAATGTGTCATACTGTCATTGTAATTACTCTGAAACCACCATTCTGTCCAAAAATAATACTGCGTAGTCTTTATTTTTTGCGGGAAAACAATACTGCTTAGTCACCATGAGTTTCATAATATCTCAACTAATCATATCAAAGTAACTCATGGGGTGCAATAGAAAATACTTCTAGATCTGGCAGGAATATGTGAGCGCTTAGCTTATCTAACACCAGAGAGACAGGTCAAATCCAGGCGCTTCAAAAAATCTGTGGTTGCTGCATGATCCTGATGTCCACTACAACAGAAGTTTTAACATGCACAGCGGAAAGTATGTGATGAGCGAGGAGAGAGGAAGCTGAAGAGAGAGAGAACAGTAAGATGGATGCTCACACCGATCTTCTGACATGGCTTTCGATCCGCTGTCGCCACGTGCCCTCACTTCGCCGCCGCTGCAAGTCTCAATTGGAATCTCAAGCCGTCGGCATTTCCTTGTCATCGTCCTCCACTGAGGAGGGGCGGCGCTGCGCCCCTTCGTCGTCCTCCACTGCAGGAGGCTCCATCCCATCCTCCTTGTCCCCCCGCAGGATGAGATACACATCGCCGCTGCTCCTCTTGTGCTGACTGCCCACCCGCACACGGCCACGCGACCTTCATCTAGCCACTTCTCGCCACCATCGTCCACCGCATCCTGGATCTGATCGTTGGGAACTCGTCGAGATTGATGGCCGTATCTCACGAGCAGCTGCAGCTGGGTGTCGCGCGAGATACGGTGTATCCTGCCGATCTCGTCTTGATTTGATTTGACGACCGCGGATCGAGGAAGGACGCCGCAGAGTGGGAGGGACGGCGGCGGGAAACCCTCGCGCGGGGCAGCAAATTCTGCTACGGGCAAGACAGGGCTGAAGTGGACTGCGGGTTGATTCTAAATAACTTCAGGGACTCTTTTGCAAAAGTTCCACGACGGTGAATCCGGAGACTCAATCCGTAGCTTTATTATTAGGAAGAGATTTATAGAGAATGGCTATTTGCAAGTCGATTGGCTTTGTATTTGGTGAGTCACTTTTCTCCCCTTTGGATTCATCAAGTAATAATAGGGAAACAAGGCCCAACGCTGCCTAGCGGGCTACATGCATGCATGCGTGCACGCAATTGTTGGCATGTCATGCATGGATGATGAATACGTCACACGTGCATCACCTTTCACATTTGAACTATTTGGGTTTGATGGATACGAGTACATAGTACATACATGAGAAATGAAAGCACGCACACGTTTGTATAAGCCATTAATGATTGTGTATGAACATATGAATAAAATAATAATAATGAAGTTATCTAAGAAAAAATGTATATTGTGCCATTGGTATTGCCCTTTAAGAAAAAAGAAAATAAAAAAAACTAGAAGGCGCTCATAGGGTAGGGTGTGCGTGTGTGCGTTCATAAGAGTGCGGGGATGCGTGTATGTATGAGTGCTTGCGTCTGTACTGTGTTCAAAAAAACTTGCACGCAACTCTGCACTCAAAGTGCACATTTTGTAATATAGAAAAAAATGAACATATAATAGTGCAATTTTCACAATCTAGTACCCCCCGCCGTCCCAAAATAAGTGTCGTTGATTTAGTATAAATTTTTGGGAGCATAATTCACACACATATTGTATAGTATCTGCGTGTATACCTACACACGGAAATAAAAAATGAAGTGTTCTAAGAATGAATGAATTATTGGTGTTGCTATTACCTTTTAAGAAAAATGCACACATTCTACACATAAATTGCGCTTTTTATAATATGAAAGAATAATCATATAATAGTTGAATGGCATTGATCATTACCGTTAAAGAAAGAAAATGAAAATTAAAACAAAAATAAAATAAAGTAGTTTTCTGGGGAAGGATAAAACCCTTTAAGAAGAAAAAAACAAAAACAAAATAACAAAATTTTCTAGGGAAGATTGAAACCCTTTAAGAAGAAAGAAAATAAAAAAACAAAAACAAAATAATGAAGTTTTCTAGGAAAAAATGAAACCCTTTAAGAAGAAATAAAATAAAAAACTAAAACTAAAACAAAATAATGAAGTTTTATGTGGAAGAATGAAACCCTTTAAGAAAATAATACAAAAACTATAACTATAACTAAATAATGAAGTTTTCTGTGTAAGAATGAAACCCTTTAAGAAGAAAGAAAGTACAAAAACTAAAAATTAAACAAAATAATGAAGTTTTCTAGGGGAAAATGAAACCCTTTAAGAAGAAAGAAAATTAAAACATAACTTGCAGATGGCTTGAAATTGCACTTTTTGTAATACGCAAAAAACAAGCATATATAGTGCAATTTTTGCTCTTTACTATAATTTACACACATGGGGTGTCATACTTGTGTTGTGTGTATACTTACTTAGAAACACAAAAATAAAAGTTAAATTTTCTATGAAGAAATCAAGTATAGTGGCATTGGTACCACCCTTTAAGAAGAAACAAAGTAAAAAATAATAATGATACAATTTGCACACAATTTACACATAAACTGCATTTTTATAGTTATGTAAGAATAAACATATAATAGTGAATTTTACATTAAAAAATGAAGTTTTTAAACAAGGAATGAATTAGTGGCATTGGTATCGTCCTTAAAAACAGGAAATGAATTTAAAGTAAACACAATAAAACAAGTAAAGTTTTATAAGAGAGAATAAATTAGTGACACTTGTATTACTTTTAAAAAGAAAGAAATGAAAAAAAATGCACACAAGTTTGCAGTGAAATTGCACTATTTATAATATGCAGCGAATACACATATAATAATACAACTTTAGCAGTCTAGTATAATTTACACACCTATTGTATAGTACTTCCATGCATACATACACATAATAATAGAAAATATATTTAATTAGCAAAAAACATGTAAAGATGAAAAAAAAACTCAGTTGAAAATAAAGAATAAAAGCATACACATAAAAAAACAAAAGCAAACGCATGAAAAAAGCATGCACACACATTAACATTGGGATGCATTTCATATATGCATGTGCGTGCAAGTCCCATGAACTGAAGACATGCATGCATGCAGGCTGCATTGTGCACTGAAGAAGGAACAGAGTCGGTCGACCTCTATCACAAAGCACCTTAAATCAACGGCCACAAATTTGACTGACCGAAAATAAAAATAAAAAACTCACTCGCCTGACATGTAGCTAACATGTAATTTATAAGGCACTCTTTGAGCTCACAACCACCACAACTAGCTCCGAGTTGTTGGATAGTAAACAAACATAGCAAAAAATATTGGTATGACGATGTATGTTGACTAAGGCAGGAATGGTGGTGCATGTAGAGGGGCCTAGTTCTAGGAAAAACTCAACTTTTCTAATTTCCTCGTCGTCTTTTTGTTGGGAAAAGAGACTATAGTAATTAACTAGCACATATGCCCGTGCATTGCAACGGGAGAAAAACTATCAAATTATGAAGGTGTGGTAGATATAAAAAAAGTACTCCTTCCGTTTTTATTTACTCCGCATATTAGTTTTGGTCAAAGTCAAGCTTTATAAACTTTGACAAAGTTTATAGACAAAAGAATTAACATGTACAATAACAAATCAATACCATTAGATTCATTATTGAACGTACTTTCGCATCATATCGATTTGTTGTTGTAAATATTTATATTCTTTCCTACAAACTTGGTCAAACTTTACGAAGTTTGACTTTAGTCAACTCTAATATGCAGAGTAAATAAAAATGGAGGAAGTATGAATCAAATGCTAGGATGAGATAAGGACTTTTACAATGTCATTTCACAAACTATGTCTGACTGATGTCATGATGAGATAGGGGAATTTTAAAAAGTCATTTCAAAAACTAAAAATGTGATGGTCTCTTCACGACTTGATTTTCTAAGGAACCACAACAAAATATGTCATGGTTGAGCAAACTGTGTTGATGGACCCTGTCTAGGCTAGACTGATGAATGATGTGTCTCGCCTTGAGCTAGCGTACCGGTGTTTACCATTACCAGTACAATTGTACCAGAATAAACATAGCTATGTATAGAGGCAAAATAGACATTTAGTCATTTTTGTATAGCTTACAAAACTAACCCATAATGGAAAGTTGTGTCAATTTTTTGGGGGGCTCAGCACAGTACAAACCACGGAAACCTTTTTTTACCCGACGCGAGTGACTAAATAAAATCATAAAACGATATCTACAGATCCCCTAATAAAAAGTGGTGGCTCGTTTTGTTCATTATTTATGGAACTGTTTTCATGGACATTTTCAATATTCAATATTTGTGAACATTTTCTAAAATTTCACAGACATTTTTTTGAATTCAAAAATATGTTTTCAATATTGGACCATTTTTTTAAATCATGAACATTTATTTCAAATCCGGATTTTTTTTATAATATGCAAACAATTTTTTGAAGTCCTGAACATTTTATGACTTTCTGAATGTTTTTTGAATTTACAAAAAGTGTATGAGTTCCCAATATGTTTTAAAAAAACGCACAACTTTTTGAAATTTGGTTTATTTTGAAATCCGGAATTAATTTAAAGAAGGAAAAACCCAAAAAAATGAGAAAGTAAAAAAGCAAAAAAGAAGTAAAAAACAAGGGGCGCCAAGTCCCGTACATGGGCCGGCCCATTATAGTGTGCTATAGGAAACCTTTTTTTACCCGACGCGAGGGACTAAATATAATCATAAAACGATCTCTACAGACCCCCTAATAAAAAGTGACGGTTTGTTTTGTTCATTATTTATGGAACTGTTTAATGATTGTGAACATTTTCTAAAATTTCATGGACATTTTTTCGAATTCCCGGATATGTTTTGAATACCGGATCATATTTTTAAATCATGAACATTTATTTGAAATCCTGATTTTTGTTATAATACACAAACAATTTTTTGAAGTCATGAACATTTTATGATTTTCTGAATGTTTTTGAATTCATGAATGGTCTATGAGTTCCCACTATGTTTTTTTAACTACATTTTGAAATTTAGTTTTTTTGGAAATCCAGAATTAATTTAAAGTCAGAAAAACAAAACAAAAATGAGAAAGTAAAAAAGCAAAAAAGAAATAGAAAACAAGGGGCGCCAAGTCCCGACACATTATCGCATGCTATAGTGAGGAAAAAGGGGAGACAAGGGGGCAAGAACCAGGGATCTCGTGTTATGTGACTGTATGCATCTATAAGAACAGTAGCTGGCGGCGATTTTTTTAAACCAAATCGTTTTCTTTTCACTTATGTGTGGCATAGTGGGTAATTTATGGCAATTTGGGGGCCAAATTTGATGACGGGCGACCAGAAGCACTAGCCATTTTATTATTATTATTATTATTATTATTATTATTATTATTATTATTATTATTATTACTATTATTATTACTATTATTATTATTATTATTATTACTACTACTACTACTATTATTATTATTATTATTATATTAGGGAAAGATTATGGGGTGTAACATTATCTGTAGAGATTCAAATTAACCAGGAGAGACCCACTGTCGTTGCCATCATTGATTCTCTTTAGCAAAAATAAGAGAGAATAGACTGGTTCTACTTCTTTCGCCGTTATTAGTTTCACTTGTTATACTAGGATGGCCTTTGAACTCGAACATGCATGACACATATTTTAGTGTGTCATCGGTCTTAAGCTTGGGTTTATGACTGTGTATACCTTCCGGGCCGGTTTATAAGTCGGGCACGAATTTTTAGGTCTTCATTTTAACTTGAAAATACGTATCATATTTTATACAAAATTAATCATTATATTCGTTGTCGAATGTAGTTTTTAACCATATATTTTTTGTGGTATATTATGCATGTTTTATTAGTCAAATCAAAGACCTTAAGACCGGTGCCCAACTTTTAAACCGGCCCGGTGGGAATAATAGCTTTTCAGCCATTGAATTCACCCTCATCTTCGTAACTTATGTCGCCAGTGTAGTCATCTCCACCCCGAATGCTGACGTGCATCGGCTTGTGGGAGAGTAGGACTCCAAAACCGTTTGTCCTTGTGATCTTGCACCGGAAGAGGATGAATTAGGTTTTTATGAAGTGCTTCATGCAGTGCTCATGTTCGTCATCACGGGTCGTCTTTCGTCGATGTCGGACGATGCTACTCATCGTCGTCTTTAACGCCGCCAGCAACAGTCCGTCGCCAACATCATCAACAATGTCACTCCTGCGGCTAACGAACAATAAGTTCATGGCTATCTGTTCATATCTCTATTTATAGTTATTGTTACATATGTGATGTTGTTGTGCATGTGTTTCTATTCATCTCGTGTACTAGATTGTTACATGATACTTTGTGTTCTAGTCATGAATTACCCTACGTGGATGTAGCATTGCTCGGTGCAAAAGGTCAACACCACCAAACCATCCACGTACTGTCAGGGACGGACCAATGTTGAAAAGGGTGGGGGCCTAGGACCCGACTCAAAATATGATATTCAATATGACTTCTATGTATTTTTTGGAGGAAAATGCTAGAACTTGATAAATTTAAACAAACCCAGAGCGATCCTATACTTTGCCTTCACTCCAAATACTTTTTAGATTCGCCCATACGTACTATACCATTTTTTTTTGTGAGAATAACTTCTGATCTATTTATCAACTGTCAAGGTAGTACAAATAACATCAGAAGTATCCTAAAAAAAATACATCTATATCCATAGACCACCTAGCGACGACTACTAGCACTGGAGCAAGCCGAAGGCGTGCCATCGTCTTCACCCAATCCTCATTGGACCCGGGCAAATCTTGTTGTAGTAGACTGTCGGAAAGTCGTCGTGCTAAAACCCCGTAGGACAAATGCCTGAATCCCATTAGATCTGCCATAGACAAACGTCCACACGTCCTCCGACGATGCAAGAAACACCCTCTGGACGGAGACAACGCGGGGAGAACTTTATTCCATGTGCAGAGAGCCGCCGCTGCCTTATCTCTCTGAGCAGGACACAAACCCTAAAAAACTCAAAAGAGTAAAAAAAAATTGGAGCCCTCCTGCTGGCAAGGACGGGGATCCATCACGCCTCCATGGCCTAAGACCACAGAAGACGAGATAGACCAGCGACGGCACCGGCAGGAGGCAGGAGAAACCCTAGCCAAGGGTCTTATTTCTTCCCGTGGAGAAGCAGCTGTATTAGTAGTAGAGGAATTAATTACTGTAACATTACTGTACTGTTTAGCTCTGCTACGCGAGTGGATGCCTGACAATGCTCGTTGTCGTGGAGCATGCACTCATGGAGCCAAAGCTGCTCGCTCAATATTGGCGCCGTGCGAGCCGCTGATCCCCGCGCTCTTTCGCCGACGTGAGGAAGATCACCTTTTGCGACACGGGGGAGAAAAGGAAGACGAATGATGTGTAGCTAGCCAGTGCAGGTGATCAAACCAAGAAGACGAAGCTTATTGCCAACAAGAGAAAAGGAAGCAGCCTGCAGAGAAGTGTGCTACCGCTATCCCCACGAACGTAGCAAGGAGTGAACAGGAAGAATCACGGACGGGGTGGTAAATTCCAATCCCTCAGGATATACATTGCCAATGTGACGAGTAAAAATTAAAAATACATACAGAATCTCTACCCGTTCATTCACGGAAAATCTCCTACCTTTATGTCATCTTCATGCCAAGTCGCCTGCAATAACTGACCGGCCACTGTGTCCCTAGACTTGACATTGCGGTGGAGGGCCGCTTGCCTACATTCTCACTTTAGATATATGTAACTTGCATGAAAATTGAATTTGACAGAGTTCGTGTGTTGTGCCTTGTTCTTGGCTGGGAATATATAATGTCTGACTTCTGTTGGACAAGTCAATTTCTTGGACCAACGCTCATTATATGTGTGACGCAGTGTCTGACCTCTGTTTGGGAGATGAAGTAGTTGACAAGCACTCCTTCGAAAGCCTACCAACGATCCCTGGGGTGGGCTGAGAGCGCGCCACCGCCAGCACGTGCCGCGTTCTGGGTGCTCCATCTGAATTTTGTCTTTCTTTTATTATTTCCCATGCATTTTTGGCTTTTTAGATGATTTTTTTGGGGTTCGGCTTTTTGGTTTTTCATCGGTTTTTCTTAGGTCATTTGCAGCTTAGGCAATATTGATGATGGTTATGACACGTAGGTCCCATTGGACAGGGTGATGTGGCAAAAGTTTGTGCCACATAGGTGTATTGACTAGTTTCCGGGCGGGCGAGCATCCCGACAAGAGGGACATACGCCATCGGGACACCTTTCAGGCCGAGGATCTAGCCTTCCTGCAGTCGTATGTCCGACGACGCCAGGAGGCCGAACCTTGCCAGCTCCTCAGCCTCCCGGACGGTTAGGTCGTGACGCTGCATAGGGGCGGTGGTGGAGGTGGAGATGGCTAGGTATTTGGAAGGGAGGCGTCGGGCGGCTGCGAAGATGGACGGCGGGGGAGGTGTGTGCGACGACGGGAAGGGGAGGATGAAGGTGGGTGTGGGTTGGGTGATTTAAAGGGCGAGAGAGGGCGGGCGAGGTTGCGGGTCGCTGGTGGCCGACGTTATGTCGCCAATCCGCATGGCCACGCAGGACGACAAGGTGTGCACAGTTGGCGGTGTTGAGTGTGAACAACCACCTGCCGTCTACGGTCAAAGGCTAACTGCCTTAATTACGCCGTGTTTGCCATATGCGTGGCGCATGGCTTGCATGCTTCCTCGTCACGGTGCCATCAAGCGCGAGGAGCGTAGCCACGTGTGATGCCTGTTTGTCGCGAGGGCCATATAAGTCGAACATTTTTATTCCATACGACGTAAGTCTTTACGTTCTCAGACGTGTCACGCCGTATATATTAAAATAAACTAAGCCTATGAGGGCCTTTTCATTGCGGTGTGCCTTTGCATCGACACTCGGCTTCAGCAAGAGTTTTCGACGGTCTCACGGATCCGTCCTCGTTGGAAGCACAATCATGCAATGAAGCCCTTGCTTTGGCGATGGATCTCAATCTCAACTCTATATGCGTGGGTTTAGATTGTGCTGCTGTGATCTCCATGATCGGCTCGGATGTTCCTTGCCAGTTCGCTTCGGTTTTGAGTGAGATAAACCATAGAGCTAGTTTTGTTTTCCTAATATCCGTTTTGTTCATGAGAATAGGAAGCATGATTTTGAAGCGCATGCTCTTGCAAAAGTTGTAGCTTCTTTGTCTTCCGGGCGCCACCTGTGGCTTGTTAATACGCCCGACATCATCTGTACTAGTGGTTGGGGCGCACCCTTGGTGCGCCGCCTGAGAGAAAGCAGGGACGGTGCCTGGTGGTGTGCGCCCCTTTCACTTTCCTATTTACAATATGTACATGCATAATCAACAGTTTCCTTATTCCATTAATAATATTACATGGATGGTAGCATATATCTGCATCCTCGTCACTGTATCAACAGATTAATTACAAATACAAGTGCACAACATCTCAATGGATGATTAACTTTGTTCTTCAAAACCCATAACTGAATCGCAATCATCTAAACATGGAGACTTGCAGTCTAACCACCAAGCCTTCTCTTTGATTCAAAGATGTAAGCGCAGGCGATGACGGCAACCGCAACTGGGAAGACAATGATAGTTCTTATGACAGCCCTCTTGGCTTTGTCTGTGCATGTCCACGCCAGTAAAGTAGAGCTTGGAAAGCTGCTTGTGCGACTTCGCGTAGTCCCTGAAGAACGCGTCCTGCCAACGTATCCAACAAGCTAATGAAGATGAATTCAACTCTTCTTTACCTTTGCGTATAATTCAACTAAGGGACGGAAAGCTCGATCCTCCACGAGAACCTTGTCTATAAGCAGCTTCGTGAGTCCGTTGGAGTCCCCTTTCAGAAGCTCATTGCAGCATATACAAAAGATGAAGTCCAGTGATGTACAACTTCATAATGTTGCACTGATGACATTACAGCTACATATAATCTTTAGCCGATGTGTTGCAATCTACAACCGCGGCAATTAAGCTTACATGAAGTAGGAGTTATCAAACTTCAGAGGATCTTTTGTCCAGCTGTAGTCGAATCCCGAGCTATCAGGAGGAGCTTTTCTCCTAAAAATGTACAATGAAGATCAAGGGTTTAACTTATGATTGAAGAACAATGATCTGAATACGACAATAAGGCGTTGTGGCATTACCGGAGTATGTCCACCCAAGAGTGCTTCTATGTCCTTGTTGGTCAAGTCCATTCAGTAGAAGAATGTGCGTGAACTGAACTATCATTAGCTGAAAACAGGAAAAAAAATGTGCGTGAACTGAAAAAGCATATACCTCATGTTCCAGCTCAAGCCAAATGTTCTTCTCTACACTCCTTTTCTCCATCATGTGATAGGCTGTACTGCTGCAATTTATCTCCTCTCGAGAATTTTCAAATCTGCTAGGAACAAGTTCTAAACAAAATATTCAGAGAAAAAGACAGACAGGAACATAGCACCGTCCTTTCTAGTTTCTACAGACTCTAGTTTTAACAAAAAAAAATTGCCATCTTTGCACAGAATAATCACTGTCATACCAGTAAAACAGGACAAACTATTAATTGAAGCATCAGTACACCCTATCAGGAGGTGTACAGCCTACTTACTCATCTGCTACTTCAGTACAGACAGGTTCTTCCGCAACGGTAGCTACATCTTCTGACTCTTGTTTCTCAGATGGAGCAGCTTGGTTGTTCTTACCATGCATTGCCTACAAGCCGTCAAAATCAATTAGCCCAATGCAAACGAGCAGTAATATATGCATAAATGTGGGAGAACCCCTGAGTTCTTTCACATAAAAAATAAAGGAGCAAATTCAATTGATCTATTCAACCAGAGAGAAATGCACGGAAAACTACATCTATTCATGAAACAAAAAGGGACCATTACAGTTATCTTGTACATACTACTACACAGCAGCGAACAAATTCGACAGAGTAATTCATCCGACCCCAATCCCAACCCTAGCACCCCCTCCATCTATTAGTTCCAGGAAACCTGAAAAGTAAAAGAAAAAATATCAGGGGCATTTGACTCAACATGGAAAAGAAAGACTCATACGGAAAAGAAAACAACAAAAATGAGTAAACACAAGTCCTATTACGGTCCATCTATCTCACCTCAAAAAGTGAAAAGGAAAGTGGGTTATCATCTGGACAACAAATTTAGTTTATAGCACAAAATTACATCATTATCATTTGTTTGGAAAAAGAAATAGCTCCAGTTTTAGATTTTTATTAATTGTTACTAATTTCATTAAAAAAGAAAGCAGTAGTCGCCATTTCTAGCCGCAACTAACTGGATCATGAGTCCTGACAATGTGAATGGATGACTAATAGTGGATGATCAACAAAGAAGCATTATATAAGAGAATAGTGTCCAGGGATACATAAGCTGAACGATAGATTCATACTCATTCACCACATGTAACGTAACTAAACATAACCGGATCACCTGTCGATTCCATACCATCCTTCTTGCCTGAAAAAATTGTTTCCTCGGTCAGGGTACATACAGTAACTTGAATAACAGATTGAAAGCTAACCACAATTTGTAGCAGTATAGACCATATGTTGCTGTGTACATATATAGTACTTGTGCGAACAGACATGATTCGAGAAATAAAAGAGAACATAGTTAATTATTCCATCAAATTACAACTTCTTTCTTTTGAGTACTTTGGAGAAACTGAATCTGTATTTTTTCTAGCATGGGGTCTTCTACCTCTTAGTGTGATCTTACGATCTGTTTAGGGAGAGTGGTGTTGATCGTCTTCTTGTCGAACATGCATGTCATCACATTTTTTGTTGTGGATCAAGTTAACTATGTGCTAATCTGTCGGCAAAACAAAACATGCATTTAGTAAACTCACTTTGTTCTTATTACGAGATTATATTCAAGCTCGTTATTCAGACAGGTCGATGCTGAATTGCTGCTAACAACATGCATGTACACGCGTGTCAGCTGCTAGCTTATACTAATTAATTCAGCAGACATTCGTGCATGAGCAGATTTATATGAGCGAGCATAAGTTCATAACTAACAGTTTTGTAGTGAATCTATGAAACATTATGTGACTATGAACACCTCATCTTTTAGTAGAAGCTAGCGCTTGTTACTGTAAATCTGGTGCAGTTGACTCCAAGTCGCCAACAGATGAGATCTTATTAACTAAACTTGTTCAATCATTCACATGATATATGCATGCCATGCATAAAGAATGCACAAAACAAAATTAGTTTCCAACGTATAACATGATATATGCGTGGCAGGCATGTTCGCCAACAATTAGTCCCTGCTTTGCATGAATTAGTACATAGTATAACTGAATTACGTAGATGCACACTGGTTAACTGAATTATCTAATTAACATACATGTTCAATTATCCAATGATGTAGCTTGAGGGATCTCAGTGAGCAGTACCAGAACGCCATGTCAGGCTGCACCTATCTTCAGTTAGGTGTAGCTCTTCCGGGACATACAGATTCATCAACATCTGATGAGCTCCTCGTTTTACTTCGTCGCTGGACCGTCCGATTTACTGTTACCTGTCCTGTTTAATGTTTAGTTGTTGTTGAGCTCGTGGGTAAAAGTACACCTATAACTAAGCCGGGTTGTGGTTGTAGTTGACCATTGAGAATTCCCCATTCTAGCCTAATGGCATGAACCTATATACGAACACTGCTCCTCCTACAGATCATATACTCCAGATCCAGCAATTGCCATGATTTCCTCTTACAATTCGCGAGATCCACAGTTGTAAATTGCGTAGGACCTGACACGCCACCAGCAAGGAGGAAAGGGCAAGAGGATCAAAAGGGGACCAGGGCGCATAGCTTGTAGGTGGTGACGGGGTGGTCTAAGGCGTCCACCAGCGCCGGGTTGTCCCACAACACGCCACCCTTTCCCATCTCCTCTTTTGCTGTTCTCATACTTCCTCATCCGACCTTCTGCGCCTTCGCACGAACAAGAGGACGAAAAACGAAAGGCGCCTCCACTCCAGCAATACCCGCCGCCGCCACAAGCCGAGCTAGAGGTGTGCTTGCATGAAAGAACAAATCAGGTGGTTCAGGAGCTCACCAAAATACAGGAAAAATCCACGGGACGGACGGGGAAAAAGAAAGAACATATGGATTCGATCTCACCTTCTCTTGTCGCTTGCGTCGGCGGCGTCCAAGGAATCAGGACGACGGCTACGGCACCGTGGACTGGTTAGGATCAAGAACCTGTCCAGAATACTGATCTGCATCTCTTCTTATTCAAGCCATTTGAAATCTCATCTTCTGCAAATCCTCCTACATCATACAGATAATATGGTGCAAGACAAAACATTCTGATTACTATAATGATAATGATAATGAAAACATTCTGATTACTATAATGATAATGAAAACAAATCCATTGAACCAATAATATGGTGCAAGACAAAACATTCTGATTACTATAATGATAATGAAAACAAATCCATTGAATTTTCATATTTTATGTAATATTATACCCGATCATCATATAACATTTTATTACCTAAAGATGTAATTGTCTGTGAAGATCTAATTCATCATTGCAAAATTATAACACGAGTTAGCTCCAAAGCATTCAAATTTTGAAAGCAATTTCCAGGCACAATTACCTCATTGTTGATAAAGATCGTCCTCGATGAAACACCACAGTTTGATGATAATTTGCAATCAGATAAAATAATTCAGTTTATGCTGATTAGAACAAGGAAATAACAGATCTAAAGCCTGATAGAAACTTTGTTTTCAACAAAAGATCTAAAATGTGATCCAAATTTTGTTTTGCTTCAGACATTGCAAGGGTCAAGGGTATAAAGTCTACTGGTTCCATCACATTGCAAGGGTAATATACTATTAAGCATTCAGACAAGAAAGTAAGAAGCATGTTCCACAAAATCAGTTACTTGTACAGTAATCATGAATGCCCACACTTCCATCTGACCTGGGATTTTGATCCCGACATTTCATGGGTTTCCGCTTTGGAAATAACCAAAGACTAAAAGGAGTCAAACCTGTTGATTCACGTGAGGTCTCTCCGAGCTTCCAATTCCTTTTCTACAAAACTTTTTCCACAAGAGATGGGTTAAGATCCATATATAACTTGCCAAACTTAGAAGTAATTGTACAGATTAAACATCACAATCAGGATTTTGGAATACGAAACAGGGGAATAAGAGATATAGTTTTTGAAGAATCTAATAGCAGTATCACACAACTGATGCTGCATAATCCGAAACATCTTACTTCAGCTAAAGTTCAGGTACATGGTCAAGGACAAGAAGTCAATCAACAAAAAATTAGATATGCTGATTCATGTCATTAAAGAAATCTTGCTTGCTGATCACACGACTGAGTTAATTAGTCAGTACCTTCGAAGCACTCAGTTTGCTTTATGGACATGGCTTCCATAAACCCGAGCTCATCTACATGGGAGATCAGAGGTGTCATTCAATGGCAGCGAAGCCCACCTGCACAAATGGTTTGCATCAGTGAACAGAGCAGGAAGCCAATTAATCAAAACAAACAAGGAGTGCTTAGAAGTTGCAATGATCAACACCTGCATGGATGGGATCAGGGACAAACTCGTGGCTAAGGGTACGCATCTTCATCAGCGGCGTCAGCCCGTGCGTGTGGTCGTGGTCGCAGGCGTAGATGCCCGTGGCGTGCCGGCCCCGACCCTGGGTCTGGTCGGAGAAGCGCCTCCTCCTCCTCCTCTTTCTCCTCTAGTCGACATGGAAGAGCACCTCTTCCTCCTCTGGCATCGATGGCGGCGAGACCACACCTGGATCCTGGGAGACACCCGCACATGGCCACCGACGGTGGAGGGAAATGGGGAGCAGATCCGTTGCGGCGGCGTCCTCCCATCTGTCCTCGTCGTCGGCAACAGCGACCTTCAGGTGATGGCGCCCGAGCAGAACCGCAGCACCATCAGCTGGACCACGGCGCTACATAGTAAAAAAAGGAAATACAATACATCAAACGGTGCATAATATTTCCAGGGATACTATGTAATTCAACAGCAATCATGAAAAGAATACAAATCGAATTACATCTGAAGGACTGAATACAACATCAACATCTTCAAGGCAAGGCTTACATCTCCATATTGCATAGGACCAGATGCAGGAACATTTCAACAAACATATAGTGGGCATGAGTGTAGGAATCCATGGGATGCAGAGAGGGAAAGAGTGAGCGTACCTAAGGCGGTGAAGATCTAGCAGATGGTGGCCGCGACGGCGATTGGGAGCAGGAGGAGGGAGATCGACGCCCTTGCCCTCATCTGGTCGCGGAACCCCATCGTATACCTCCTCGCAGCCGCCACGGGCATGGGGAGAGAATGAGAGAGGAGAAGGATAAAGCGGGGGAGGCGGCGGAGAACTTGGTCAGGCCCCCAGGAGGCCCTCGAGCTGCTTCGGATTCATCTCCTCCCCTTGTCGTAGCCGTCACCGTCGGTCTCCGCCGGCACCTCGCTACAACCATCCTGGAGGTCTTGCGGAACGCGAAGACGAGAAGGTTTGGGGGAAGCGGATCTCAGGAGGCGCCTTCTCTGGTGGCCGGCGGCGGAGGAGCTGGGATGCGGCGATGGGGCAGCGACGGCGGCAACTCTAGCCCACCCGGGGAAGGGAGGGAGGAGAGGGGAAGATTTTTTGGGAGAGAAGCTTCGTGGGTAAGGAAAGGCGCCGAGGAAAGCGGCGTGTGCTTTATATTTCGTCCATGACTCGCGCAGCCGCTGCCCAATGGGGGACGTCTTTTTTCTCTCCAGTGATCTTTCTTTGTCTCCTAGCGATCCAACGTGGCATAGCCCAGATAATCCCTTTGATGCACACCTTATTGTTTTTAATTCCTGTTGACATCCAAATTTAATAAAGGTTACAGATGTTAAAAAAAACACAAGACCAAATATGTTTTTCTGTAGTGAACTCACCCAAACCATCCACGTACTGCTATTTTTTTTTCTGAGGATAACACGTACTGCTATTGAGTACAGTACTTTGCTATGCTCGTGGGCTCGTGGCCGTGGATCATGCACGCACACTCATGCAGCATGCAGCCAAAGCTGCTGGCTTGACGTTGGCGCCATGCGAGTCCCCGAATCAGGAATCCCGCGCCCTTTTCCCGTCGTGACGAAAATCCCGTTTTGCGACACACGGGAGCGGACGAGCGATGTGTAGCCAGCCAGCGCAGAAGATGATGCTCATTGCCAAAATGTGAAAAAAGAAGAAGCAATGACACATAAGTCAGTGTGGTACCTCCATGAAAGTAACAAGCATGAGTGAACATGAAGAAGAATCAGGGACATACGGGGTGGCAAAAGCCGGTCGAGCGGATATACATTGCCAATGTGACGAGTAAAACGAAAATGCGTACAGAATCTCTACCCATTCTTTTAGGGAGAAGAATCTTACCTTTATGTCATCTTCATGTCAAGTCACCTGCGAAGGAGAGCGACGTCGCCGCCGGCGTGGTGAGAAGTGAGAAAGATTAATAGACAGGGTAGGCACTAGACTTGACACTGCGAAGGAAGGCAATACTTTATGACATGAAGATGACATAAAGGCGCAATGAAGGAGAGCGACGTCGCCGCCGGCGTGGTCCGCATAGGCGACATGGAGGCGGGGGTGTTCAAGGCCTTTCTCGGCTTCATGTACACCGACTCGCTGCCGGAGATAGCAAAGAAGGAGGAAGACGCCATGTACCAGCATCTCCTTGTGGCCGCGGACGGGTATAACATGGAGAGGCTCAAGTTGATTTGCGAAGACAAGCTGTGCAAGAGAATTGATGCGAGCTCTGTGGCCAACGTGTTGGCGTTGGCTGAGCTTCACCACTGCCGTGATCTCAAGGACGCATGCTTCGAATTTCTCGGCACTCCTGCAAATCTCAGGGAGGCCATGGCCACTGACGGCTTTGAGCATCTGAGCACAAGCTGCCCTTCTGTTGTCAAGGAGCTGATTGCCTTGTGCTCCGCACCTTAGTCCAGTGAGATACTGATGGATGCGCTCATGTGTCTGAACTCTGGAGGGGATGCCTGAAGACACTTCTGGTTGTTGCCAAGTGCTGGATGCCGGATGTTGTTGTTCGATCCTTTAATTTGCTGCTTTCTGGTTGTGATCTAAGTTTCTATATATGAAGTATCTAGTGACAATGTTGTCGGTTAAACTCTAGCTAGTGTTGTCTGGCTTTCGCCCAGTAGTGTAATATCTAGCAATAATGTTTTTATTTCATCTAGTTTGTGTTGATTACCACATGTGCCACATGGTATTGACAATGTTGTTGTTTAAACTCTAGAGTTATTGGGTTTTCGCACGTAGTGTTTGTGCCGATGCGGGAAAAAGTATTTTTGCGAGCTACACTCAAATGATGTTTACAATGTTTGCACGAGGGTCTGGGAGCACACGTGTGTTGAAAGAAATGGGGTATTTCACACACATTATCTTGAGAGCCTTCTGTGGTGCTACTATGTATCACTAAAGTGATGACTATAATAGTATGGCTTTTGACTAGTTCCCATAAAAGATTTCAGACAAAAGCGATATCTAACAAATAATAACAGACAAATAGAAGTTCAGATAAAATACCGAAACTATAAATAAAACTATGATAGCGCTAGGCGCATGGTGGATCACACATCGCAAAAATAACGAATAGCTGGTAGGTTGGCAGTGTGAGTTTGTACAGGGGAAGAAAAAGATGGGTATGGGCGCACTTGAGAAATTGAGAAAGCCATGTAATGCATTTTTTTAAAGTGAAGCACAAGACACATATCAGAACTGCATACTCTGAGTTACTTACAATGTTTCACCTCAGCTTCTCCTGCTCTGCCTATTCATGGACATCTTATGCATACTACAGGAAATCACCGTGTTGGATCAAGTTCATGGAGTGAAGTTATATTCACTTTGACATTACCCCTCCTTTGACTATCACACGACCCGCCAAATCGTGGCCCACGACACGGAAGTCAACCATGCCAGCTAAACGTAAAAAAAAAAACCCAACAGTGGAAATATAGCCAAGCCCCATGTTCTTTGTTTCAAAATCTTGTGGCGATGCTTGTCTAAGGAGTTGGACCAATGCTTGACCCTCACGCCACTACGCCATACTATCTCCTCTACCTCTGCCTGGTAGTGCTCAGGGTTTGGGGGCAGCTTTCTTTTTGGGGGTTTTCAGCCACAGTTTTTCCATATTTTTTTGGGTTTCTCTGGGAAGCTGTTTTTTACTTGGTTTTCAGTGTTTTTTTGTTGAGTTATTTTCCCTTATTCTTTTTAAACTCCTTTTTAGGTTCTTTTTCCATTTTATTATTGTTTTTAATCAAGTGAATTTTTTAAAATGTCAAGATTATTTTTTTTATTAAACTTTTGAACAAGTTTTAAAATCATCAAAACATTTTTAAGTTCGTGAATACTTTTAAATTATCTGCACATATTTTATAATAGTGCACAAATCTTTTTAGTTACAGTAACATTCTCTAGAAAATGCATGAACATTTTTATATAAATGTGTGGACACTAATAAAATTGAATGAAATTCTTTTAAACTTGTGAATAATTTTTAAAATTATAATAATATTTGTAAAATATGTTAAGATATTTTAAATCACATGGAAAGTTGTATAAATATGTGAACATGGTTTTTTAAAGACACAGACATTTTTAAAGTGTTCATGAACATTTGATTCAAATGGTTGAAAACTTCTCTAAAATTACTTGAACATTCTCCTGAAATGCTTGACACTTTTGAAATCACATGGACTTTTCACTTATGATTGTTTGAAACCCGGTTGCACTAAATTTATGAAATAAGTTTTCCGAAATATACATATGTGTAGACCATTTCGAAGTAATTATAAAGGAACTACGCTAAAAGGCACGAACCATGTGAGCTTTCTACGAGCGATACGTCGTAGAGCAGCGCCCTAACTCTACCTCGATCGCCTATTTAGTGCTCACTGCGAAGGATAGTACACAAAGCGTACAAATGGTGCACTCCCGCGCTATCGCCGACGCAACTCATTAGCGTTCCTTTTTGTGTTTCTTTACTAGTTTTCTTCCCTTTTCCCTTTCTTCGATTTTGTTTCATTTTTTTTCTTCGTTTACCATTTTATCATTTTACATAAGAATATTTTTTAGAAGTTAAAGAACATTTTTTAGTTTTTATAAAATTATTACTGTAAATTTTATTAGTCAGGAGCCTCCTTGATGCTTGTGCCTGCTTTGGATTTCTTCGCAGTTGTACTACTAGCCGCCGGAGTGGCGGTTCTCTTCCGCCGGGGCTGAGGCAGCGAAGGAGGCGGAGTCTGCTGAGGAGCCTCCTCCGACGGAGTCTGCTGACGCGGTGGAGACAACTGAGGCGGGGGAGACGGCTGAGGCAACGGAGATATAGCTGGATTGCTACTGTGAGGAGTCTGCTGAGGGGCCTCCTCCGGCAAGTTTGCCGACGCGGCGTCCAATGTGGAAGCACGATGTGTTCCTTTTTCCATAGAATGGTACTTTTTCTGGTATCTCTCAGTGCAGTCTCCCCTTCACCTGTAGGGAAGTCAAGCTTCAGCTGCTCAAATCTGTTGATAAGTTTATCCAACCCGACAACAACATAGCCATATGGAATCGAAGATCAATGGTAAGTTCCATTAAGTCCAGGAGGTAAGGCAAAGCCGACCGCCACCTTCATGGATGTGTTCATGCATTTCGCATGTAGCTCGCAAAATCCCCCCTGCGTGGTATCATCCACGGGGTAGCGAGGAGCCATGATACCATATATGGGCTGAACAAACTTCGTGGAAGCCACACTGCTTTTCCACTAAGATGGTGGGCTGGCAGTATCGAATGTAGGATCTTCGTGCCACTGAGATGGGCTGGTATGTGCCTCTATTTGCTTCTGCTGCAACGCTATTTTTTCTTCTATCTTCTACATCCGGTCTGCATCCTGTTTCTTTTTTCTCCCTCGACTTCTATAATTGTCACTGTAGTCGAGAAACCCAACCTTTCACGGAACGGAGCCTGATGTGCCTCGCGTTCTTCCACTGTGTTCAGGATTTCTGAGGGGGCGTGCCAGCTCGTCGTTCTCTCTGTCGGGATTGAACTTCCCGTCCTACATGTCCTTCATTGCAGCTTGAATGGCTTGAAGGGTGTTGCAAGTCGATATTTTGTATAAACACACTTCCTTGTTTCTAGGTTCAACTTTTCCCATGCCCGTAGAACCAAGACTTTGCCCATTGGGTCCACTCCAATGTCTCTGGATCGATCCCTTTATCAATCAGGTCGTTCTTACTTTTCCCTCCCACTTAGGCCTGGCAGCTTTGTAGCCACCTGACTCCATAACATGGTGATATTCCTTCTTTGCAGCATTTTGCTTATTTATATTTGACATTTTCTTTCCTTCATCCGATGTCTTGTACTCCATAAATGCGGGTCAGTGATCTTTTATCTTCTCATATGCTCCGGTGAATGTTGGATTCTTGTTTTTCAGGACATAGTGTTGGTGCAATCTTTTCTTCCAGCTGCAGAATTGTGCGGTCATCTTCTTAAGATCCCACGCCTTGACTTTTCGCTCTATAACTTTGTTATTTGGATCCACCTCTGGCGGAAGGGTGAAATTTGTCATGAGCGTATTCTAAAGCATTTCTTTGGATCTATTGTCGACATAAGTAACCCCATCGTCCATCTTTGGCTTCTTCCATTCTCAAATGCTATTGATGTCATTCTAACGACAACTCCGCACTGACTTATAACCAGTTTGCGTTCGGCACGGGACGAATCAGTTTGCCATCTGCAGCGAAGATCTTGAACCTTTCATTCTCGCCCAACCATTTTTTTGTCTCGTCTCTTTATAGAAGATTGGCTCGATCCGAAGGGCTAAAAGAAGAAACAAGCGTTAATATATGTACATACAAATTAATCAATGCATCTAGTTAGTAGATGCTTAACTAATATACCTCGCCGGACTTTGTAATAATTAAGGTTCCAACACCGGAGCCGTCATCTTCTCCCTCCATTCCCTCACCGGAGCAGTCATCTTCTCCCTCCATTCCCTCACCGGAGTCATTCAAAACGGATGTTATTTTGACAAATAAATTATTTTTTAAAAAGGTGTAAATATTTCTAAATTTAAATGGGCATTTTGGAAAATATAGCATGAACATAATTTCTGTACGGCAACATGAAAATTTTCTTTAAAATTCTTGAACACCTTTTGAAAGACTCCTAAACTGTGTTACACTTTAAGAAATGTTCGTGAACGTTTTTTAAAATGTATGAACACTTTTTAGTTACATGAACGATTTTGGTACTTATTAATTAACCTGATTATGTAAAAAATATAAAGTGCTTGATAAATAAACTATTATTTTTTCAATATTTATAAATAAACGAATAATATTTTTTAGGGGTAACAAATTATTATTTCTACAGAAAGAGGTAATCGCTACATTAAACCTTGAAAATTGAAAGCCTATATAATCAAAACCTGCAAGTTCTGATATTGCGCGATGGAAATTTACGTAATGGGAGCAACAAATTAAGTGGACTGTCTAAGAAAAACCGAATTAAGGGATACCCCTTGGAGGGCTCCGCCAGAGGTAATCTTCTTCGATTGAGAGCACGCCAAATGGTGCTTCTAGCCGCCGCCACATGTCACACGTTGGTGCACCATCGGAATTTTAGTTTTTGTGCACATCTTTTCCGGTATTTTTTGGTTTATTTTTATTTTTTTAGTTGTTTGGTTTTTGCTTGATTTTTCCTAGGTTTTGCCTGATTTTGGGAAGCAATGCTTTTTGGCAAGAATCATATCTATGCTTCCTAAAAAAGCTAAAAAGCACAACTGTGGTTTCCGGGTTGTTTGTTTGGGTTCTTTTGTTTTCATTTTGATGGGTTTATGATTTTTTTATTTCCTTTTTTTGTATTTCCCCTTTTTGTTTTTTTTTTGTGGAAAGAAAACCGACGAAACCTATTAAAATGACATCTAGTTTTGAAGTTCTCGACGCAAGAAACTCAATGGTGAAAACGGTTCATGATTTAGACACACGATTCAAGAGATAAAACATTTTGAAAAAAGCAAATCTATGAAAAAAGAGAAAACTTGTAAATTGCGAGTGCGCCACATGTCAGCATCAGAGAAGGTGAAAGTTACCTTTGCACGGGTACCAATTTCAGTAAGTAATTTCTGCAATAATGCGTGCTTAGGCCGTGGCCCAATAGGACTCATTCACTCGCTAAGCCGGTCTGTGGGCTGCTCCCTATGACGCTTGGTTCATTCGCTCGGCTCGTAAGCTAGATCGCGTATAGTTGGTTTTTTGTGGGATACAGTCGGCCTTTCATGTAGACTGAATTGTTTCAAAGAAAAATGATGGATTCCAGATCACTAAAAGCCAGTTATTGGTTTTCCGAAAAAATCTTATATTTTTTATTATTAAAAAGCCATATATTTTAGGAAAATTTCAGAGGTCTAAAAATTCATCACCAGGAATACGGTAAGGTACTTTTAGAACACCAGTGTGCATATTAGATTAATATTACTAAATGTAAGTTAGAAAACTGCACTTTAATATGGAAACGCAAGACTTGAACAGAAAGAATTGTTCACAAATTTTAGAACACCAATGTGCATATTAGATTAATAGTGTTCACAAATTTTAAAAGTTTATGGTTTTAAAAAAAAATTACACATACTAAAAAAATTTCATGAATTTAAAAATCACAAAATATCAAAATGTTTGTGATTTAATATTTTTACAATATTGTTGATGAATTTTAAATGTTGCCACCAAGTTTAACAAATGCTGACAAAATTTTAAAATGTTCATGCATTAAAAATGGAAAATGAAAACTAAAAGGAAATAAAAAATACAAGAAAAAAAGTCAGTAGAACAAGAGGAGAAACCGCACAAAAAAATAATAACATTCCCAAAGCAAGCTACATCGTTCCCAAATTCGTCTTTGTACCTTTATTTTTGATTCACAATCGTCTTTCTAGTGCGCTCTATCCTCCCTAATAGGGCAAGCCTTGACGCGACCCCCCATGCGCGTTCTATACCATTCGGCCTCTATGCAACGCATATATTCCGGTCTGGCTGCAGGGGAGAAATAGATCCACGCATATATTCTGGTCTGGCTGCAAGCGAGCAGTAGACGGAAATGCTAGTCTCACCCGCTGCGAGTTATAATAGGTCTCGCCTAAAGCATGTCTACTGGCTGAAAAAACACTATAGCTGCGTGTGAATTTTTTTGTGCTTCTTTTGATCATTTCTTCACCCATTTGAAGTGGTTTTCTTTGTTATTTGTCTGGCTATCTTCGAGTTTTTTTTCCTTTTACTCTTTATGATTTTCATCGTTTCATTTTCCACTTTTCACCAGTTTTCTCCGGCTTTCTTTTTTTGCATTTCCTTATCCTTTTACTTTCCCTTTTTGAACACATTTCTAATTTCATATACATCATAAAAAGTTTATTGGTACAAGTTTAACATTTTGTAAATGCATGAATAGCATTTTTTAAAATATATGTTTTGTTGTCGAATCTATTTCAAGCACATTGTAATTTTTTTGTGTAAATTTAAAAGACTTTTTATATATGTGTCACATTTTTCCAAGAAGATGTTTTGAACATTCTTTTGAATAGGTGTTACACATTTTCAAACACACATTAAAACAGTTTTTTAGATGACATGAAATATTTTCAGAAATTGTCCGGACAATTATATATATGGTACACATTTTTTTCTAAATGTCACGACCATATTTTTGAAATGAGTGAATATTTTTATGGTATCAAACATATTTTTTTGAATTATAGAATTTTTTTATTACATTGTATAACATATTTTAAAATTTTCATGTAAATATTTTGAAACGCGTAAACATTTTTGAACTGTCACGTACATTCTTCTGAATGGTGCAAATATTTTCTGAAAATTGAGCAAAAATTGTTTTACACGGCATGAACACATTTTAAATGTGTGATAGCCCCGAATAGCCATCTGACCTCGCTCAGGTGAGCGCCATCCTTTCAAACAAGGCTAGTATTGCGCTTGACCCTCTGCAATATGAGCCTTGTCGCAATCTACCACCGAACCATTTTCTACCTTTGAGACAAGACCCATTTTGTAGAAGCATACCACAGCCACCGTTTGCAACATCACACATGTTTCAAACACATAGCCCTCGTTCTAGTCCATTGCAACAACACAAATGTTTTAGAAACATAGCCCTAGTTGCAAACTTGTGCAATAACATACATGTTTCAGAAAAGTTTTCGCATTGTTTGGCGCAACATAAAATTTGAGAATAACTGATCATGGAAAATCCTGTGTTGAATTGCCATATGTTTACATTCTTCTGATAAGTGGCTACTCAATTGAATGAAAAAAAATCAATAGTAGTGGCTGCTCGATTGTTTGCACACAACAAAGAAAAGCTCTAGACCTGAACCTTTTCGTAATGAATAGGCTCATCGCTATTGCATTGCATGACAATAAATTCATCCTGTGTGGTTGATGTCCTTGAGATGCAAGAGAAGACTTGGCTGCACCCCACCCTTGCAATAAGAGATTTAGAGAAGCTGACCTAAAAAAACGCAAGAGAAGCATTTTCCACATACACTAGTAGAAAACGGAGCTTTAGCGCCGGTTCGTAAGGGCCTTTAGTGCCGGTTCCATAACCGGCACTAAAGGGTGGGCACTAAAGGCCCCCCCCTTTAGTACCGGTTTGGCACGAACCGGCGCTAAAGTGCCACCACGTGGCGTAAGCTCGCACCCTGGCATGGGGGACCTTTAGTACCGGTTGGTGTTACCAACCGGTACTAAAGGTTTTTTTTTGAATTTTTTTTATAATTTTGGAATTTTTTTGATTTTTTGATTTTTAATTTTTTTGAATTATTTGATGATTTAGTCTCTAATCACCTCTCTTAACTGCTCAAGTGTGGATCACTCATTTCAAATCATCTAATTTCCCGACCGGTCACCCATCCCTCTCACTACTCCAGCCCGAGCACGCTTAACTTTCGGGTTCTATTCTACTTCGTTTCCGAGTCTGCACTTGTTGTTTTCCTGACAATAGTAAGATGTCAATCCTATTAACCCTCAGGAGTTTAGCTTGAGCATGCAGTCACACATTTCACCGTTTGAGTTTGAAACTATTATTTAAAAAACAGTAATTATTTAGTAACGCTAATATTTCTTGAATAAGTTTGACCATAGTTTGACCACAGTTTGACCATAGTTTGACCAGATTTGACCAAAATTCAAAAAATTAAAATAATTATTTAGTAACACTAATATTCTTGAATAATTATGTAGTAACATTAATACTTCTTGAATAAGTAGTTTGACCAGATTTAACCAAATTTTTTTAAACAAACTGAAATTTGACCATATCTTTTTTTCCTTTTGGAATTTGAGGATTCTAAAAAATTCCAAACAAGCCATAGGCTGTCTCCATTGGATGCGGATTTTCGTGCTGAATTTTTTGATATATTATACGTTTATTTCCGACATCGTATGCAAAAGTTATAGCCGTTTTACATTTTCCCTACACTTTTTGCAAAACATGTCCAAATCGTAGTTTTTAAATTTTCCTAACTAGTAGATGTAGTAATATAACTACCTCTTGAAGGATTTTATTTTTTGAAGTTTTTATCATTTTCTTTTGATTTTTTCAGAACTGAAATGGCGACACGCGGAGGGGGGGGGGGGGGTAGAGTTTGAAAATTGCCCTATAGTGCCGGTTTGTGTCACAAACCGGTACTATAGGTCAGACCCCTTTAGTACCGGTTCATGGCACGAACCGGTACTAAAGACCTTTAGTACCGGTTCGTGCCATGAACCGGTACTAAAGGTGATCGTGGGGCCCCGGCCTGACGCCAGCCTGCCACCACCCCTTTAGTACCGGTTCGTGCCACGAACCGATACTAAAGGTTCAACACGAACCGGCATTAATGCAAATCCGTTCGAACCGACACTAATGGTATCATTAGTACCGGGCCAAAATCAAACCGGCACTAATGTGCTTCACGTTTGACCCTTTTTCTACTAGTGATACCAGCCCTACCAATAGGGATTCAGAAGAGAAGGCTTTAGACCATGTTGGCCCCGTAGGAAATCAGGAAACACACAGAGCTCGCAAACAACACATGCAACTTTATTTGGGGGTAATGCTTCAGGCTATGAATTCGCGGTAGAGAGGCCTCGATAGCTATGGAGATGATTCCAGACTTCCTTGCAACTACAAATCAGGACCTTCTATTTCATGTCAATAAAGCATTTAGATGTCTTTGACGGTTTCTCCTCAAGAGTAGTTCACTGAACGATTGTACTTCTATGGTATTACCAACCATAATTGGTTAATTGATCTAGACTCTGGACTATTATTCTTTCCGTTGGGCATAACAACCATTATAAAAGCAATGACGGCCGCTCGGGCCGCGCCCGTTGCCACCCCTTAGCGGCAGACATAGCTCCTCTTCCTGCAGTCGCGAATCCAGCTAGCGACCCGTTCCTCATTTTCGTATCCTATCCCAATGGCTTTGGGATTGTTCGGACATAGGCCGGGGCGAATTCCCTACTTGGCTTGCTGATGCTGATAGTGGAGATACCTACGGGTGCCGTCGTCTTTTTGGAGGCGCTGCCATGGCTTTTCTCCGTGCCCATCTTCGAGTACCAAGGAAAACCATAGGCGCGGTTCCTCAGATCGGATGTGGCAGTGTCACACTGTCGTTCCCCTTCATGAATGCATCATCTTGCTTGCTCATGGCGTCCCCGGTGACTGTTTTTGAGATTTTAGATGTTGTGTGGTCTCGAATGTTTCTCTTGGCCAGGGTAGTTTAGCGTTATGGTGTAGCTTCTGCTTAGGCTGATCATCCTGTGTCCCTCTACTTTGGGCACCATGTCTACGCCATCTTGTGTTGTGCCAGGTGGTGTCCTCCTCCTTGTTCTCATTCTAACTTCTTCTATGAATGAAAAGATACACACGCTTTGCGTATTTGAAAAAGAAACAGTGAAATGACTGATCCAGAAAAATATAATAATACACTTATGTACACAAAAGATTGATAACAATATGTATAGTACAATGTACTTCTTTTTTTTTTGCGATAGAAAGAGAGTTTTATTCCATATGCATAGGGTTACAATCAAGAGGCACCAAATCCTCAATACAAGGAGGGCATCTCCCTAGCCATACATCAGTAGTGAACTCCGTACGACTATACAAAGCCAACTGATGTGCTACCCTATTTTGCTCACGCTTGATTTTTGAAGGAACAAACTCCCTAGTCTCCATATGATGCTTGATCTCCGTCACCAAGTGTCCATAAGCTGACCTGGTTAAACTCTCCCCGGTCAATGCTGCCAACGCCGATGCTGAGTCTGACTGCACAACAATTGGCATGGAACAATGCTGCACGGCCAGTGCCATGCCTTGCATGATCGCATGCAGTTCCGCTTCCAACGCGTCGTTGCAATTGAATATACACCTGTATGCTGCAAAGATAACACTCCCATCTTGACAATGTACTTCCACATGAGTGTACTTCCACATGAGTGTTTGGGCTGTTCTGAACGAGATTGAACAAAAACTATATGTATGGTACTCACATACGTGGTTAAACCATCAATGATCCATATCAATAATAAGTTCTCCAAACGACTAAATCTTTAGTCCATCGGCCGGCAAGTTTTTGTATGGAAGTAATAGCTTTCTCCACCGGCCAGCAACCTTACTATGTTAGTGCATAATTCAGTACGACCTAATCAAAACGGAACCCGACCCAATAGATGAGGTGAGATCTCTTATTGGTAAAATAGAAGATCTTTAATTGGCCACTTATCTGGGAGACGGTCCACAACATCAGCCGGCCGGGCGGCCGGCTCCTTAATGCAGTATACGTAAGTAAAGAATACTGAGCAGAAAAGTTGACGTCCAATAAGGAAGGGGTAGAGAGCAAGTTGCAAGAATCTGCTGATGCTATTGCTACGTTCGCTCTTCTACTTAACTACGGTTGCTAACATCGCCCGTGAGTGCTTGCCTGCCTGTGCCTGGTGGTCAACAATGTCGTTCATGGCGCTGGTCCTCCTTCATGTACTGCTATTGGCATTAGCTACATGGAGAACCACCGCGTCTAACCCCTTGGTGAAGCCAGGCTGCCAGGCGCGATGCGGCGACGTCAGCATCCCCTACCCTTTCGGCGTTGGCGCCGGCTGTTTTCGTCCCGGCTTCCAGATCTACTGTCACAACATGACCGCCGGGGGCGACAAGATGGCGTTTCTGCCGGATGCCACAGTCCATCTGGGCAGTTCTGCGCGGGTGCTGAACATCACCATGACGCCCTACGCGCACGTCCGGGTGTCGATGCAAGTGGCGCACCAGTGCTTCGACGCCGCCGGCAAGGAGACCAGCCACTTAATGGGCAAGATGAAAGTCAACCCGCTGGGCGTCTACCGCATCTCCAGCACCGCCAACGAGCTCTACGTCCTCGGCTGCAACACCTTCGTCTACTACTCCGGCAGAATGTTGACGTGGCGCCACAATGCGACATCGATTTTAGGCGGTTGCTTGGCCTACTGCGACAAACCCTGGAGCGCACGGAATCGCAGGTGCGCGGGCATCGGCTGCTGCCGCGTTGCCATCCCGCCGGGCCTCACCAACACGAGCATGATATTCGGTAACGGGCCGAGCGCGGGCGTCAACCTCCACCCCTGCCACTACGCCTTCATCGTGGAGAAGAATCGGTACGTCTTCCAGGCGGCCGATCTGAAAAGAACGCCGGGGCCGGCGGGCAAGGGGCGGCGCTGGCACATGCCACTGCTGCTCGACTGGGCCATCCCGCCTATCGGCGACCGCAATGATTACATGTCGTGCAACCAGGTTGCCAAATCGCCGGAATACAGCTGCGTGAGCAAGCACAGCGAGTGCGTGGATTCCCTCACCGGGCCGGGGTATACCTGCATCTGCAGCAATGGCTACAAGGGCAACCCATACCTTGACAACGGATGCACAGGCAAGAGTTAAATACATGTTGCTTCATTTTTTCTCTTCCCAAAAATGCTAGACATATAGTAAATTTCCAGAATTCTACAGACCACCTCTCACATAGGAGAGAGATGCTAGCCACACGGAGGAGTTTGTATACAAACTTAAGGGAGGGGCATGTGGCATCTTTTGATTTTTTTTATGTGTGAAGGAAACCACGTGTTTATAGTATAATGTTGAAAGTTACAACACACGTGGTCCACACTAGACAATTCCAGATAGGACAACCTTCAAGGCACATAGTAAAAAAAACACCCCATATAAAAGAAATTTACAAATAGATCATTGAGGGGGTTGATTGCATAACCAAATATTTGCTTGTCACCATCCACCAGCAACACCGTTGCCGGATGAGTAGGAGACGGATTGCGCTTCGGTGCCTTAAGGCACCTGCCTTTGTGTCTATGACATGTGGGCCTAACAGGTGGCTGGCCCACATGTCAGGGACACAAAGACAGGTGCCTTTCAGGCAGGGGCGGAGCCAGGATTTTGGTATAGGGGGGGCCAAGTCAAGTTCATAACTTCTTTTCTAGGCCGAATTGCAGTCTCGCAATAAGCTACTGTATATTGGACAAGTTGGACATAGCAAAAATTTGCATCACAAATAATAACTAATGCAAGATAATTTGCATCACGATCATGATAATTTTTAGGACACGTACAAGATAGAAATTCTTCATAGAATCATAGCATCACAAATCACAGAACCAAAACAAATAAACAACACAAATCTCGTGTATAAGTTCAACAATGATACAAGATGAGGAATTAGGGATTTAGATTAGTAGGATGTACTGATGTGTCCAACCTTGGGTTCTTAGCTACTTCCCGCTGGTTGGATCCGGATGATTTGACTGAAGGAGGCTGCGTCGTGCCGTCGTGGTATGAATAGGATCGGCAGAAGCAGGGCAGGGAGAGCAAGCAGAGGCGGCCGGGTGTGCAAGGGCAAGGAACAGCGAAGACAAATTTCGCATACTAACCAACGTAGAGGCCAATCACACGTAAGAACCCAACGCCCAGGAGGCCAGGAGACTAATCTGGCCACTAGCGGGCTTCACATGGGCCTTTTCCTTTGTTTCTAAAATTAGCGTTGAGATAGGGGGGGGGGGGGGGGGGGGGGGGGCGAGTATGTATAAACCTGAGGAATACGTGCGTTCCTGTCGCTAATTATGTTGCATCGTTCGATCGTTAGGGGGGGGGCAGGCCCCTGCTCGCTCCCCCTTGGCTCCGCCACTGCTTTCAGGCACTGAAGCTGCGTCCGTAGGAGACAAACACCATGCATTAAACAGCCATCGGAGAACCATTTACATTTCTTAGTTGACATGCATGATACTTCATATGATACTCCCACTACGACCAGCCTAACGCATAGCACTATAGAGTATTATGTTAGATGACCCTATTTATTGACATGAAGACACAAAGTACTATAGTATTTATTATAATATAGTATTATGATATGATACACAACTTTTTTTCTTCATTTAATTTGTTGACACCTTATCAAAATTACTTAGTTGACATGTGTAGTACTAGCCATGATACTCTCATTACGGGCAACCTAAGGCATCCATATGTCTCCAGCATTCTTCTTTTTTTGTTGGGCGCATTTTGTATCAGTTTTTTTAGGCATTGTACTATTCTTCTGGGGGATTCGTTTGTATCGGTTTTGCTAATGCTCCTGTCGTAACTCATGGTCTCTGCTGTACGACACTTCATTACCTACAATAGCACCACATCGCCCACGCCAAAGCTAAATGCACCGCTTCCATTGAGGCTCAATAAGAAAAAATATCTTTTACTTATTTTTAAAACTTAAAAAGACATAATCTTATTAATGTATATATAATGAAAATCAAAAAATGGAAAATATTTATTTGGTCAGAAACATATTTAAGAAAATATTTATATTTTGTAAATGAACATGTACAAAAATATTCAAGTATTAAAAAAAATCAAATTATCAAAAAGGCTATTCATGATTTTCTGTCCTGTAATTAAAAAACTTCCCCTATGAAAAAACTATTCCTACAATTTTGAAACTGTTCTAGCATTTTAAAAAATGTTCACTAAATTTCAAATTGTATATATATTTACAAAGTTTGTGTAATAATAAAAATTTGCATCAAAAAGATACATTAGAAGATAAATATTAAATAAAAAACAGAAAGTAAAAAAATAAAGGGAACCATAAAAGTCATAAATATGAGAATAAAATCTATTAACAATGGGGAGATAATTTTGAAAACTAGATATAGAAATCATCAAAATTGGCTCGGCTCACATAGATGCGTGTCCTTGGGCGTGGGTCCAGGCCTAGAACGTGAACTATTTTTCCTTTTGTTTTCTTTCCTTTGTTAGTTTTTTCATTTCTTTTTATATTTCTTATTTCACTTATTTCATTTTTATTGCAAAATATGGGTACTTTTTTATGAAATATGAGAATAATTGTGTTTGAATAACAAGATATTTTTATAAACATGGATAATTTGAAGAACATAAACAACTTTTTTTTAGAGTGAAGAACATTTTTTCTATGGGCAGAGACAAAGAATTACACCCTACTCGTCACTCGAACCCATATGTCTATATGTGCCCACTAATAAGTCAGCGTGCCATCACTTGTTTATCACACCATTAGATGATAGAAGGGCATTGATGTGATCGTGACATCATGTCGTCCATGTATGTTATCTTTTCATATTTGGGTGGTTCACTTGGCTTAATGCTTGTTTGTTGTATGTAGATATTGATGAGTGCACCCAGGCGCAATCACATCCATGCTATGGCAAATGTACCAATACGGATGGATCTTTTGATTGCAGTTGCCCGCGAGGAACCCAAGGCAATGCCACCCTACTTAATGGTTGTGTCAAGTCTATGAACTTAGGTGAATACCATTCCCAACATTTTAGTTTCATCGGATTACAGTGTATACATAAACTATCACAGTGTTAACTACTACTTCTCTTCTTCAATTAGGTGAAAAAATATTGTACTTCTCTCTGAATAACTTATACTATCCCATATTGCCATCTTAGATGCTATCAATATTTGCAAGGACAATATTTTGTGAAAATATGCTAAGCTAGAAGAGAAAATCCATAAAAAAAAGAGCCTTACTGCAAAATTAAATAAGCATGGAATGACAACATATTTATAGATTAAAAATAAGGAAATAATCCACACACAAGAGTAAGTCGTCCAGATTGGTGGAATGGATAGATAAAGGCATCTAGAATTAAATATGCCATAATCTTACATCGGTACTAATAGATCAACCTAATCCAATTTTTCAAAGCATAAATCACTGCTTTGTTTCGCGTATGATCCACCTAGGTTTTGGTAACCATCTTGTTACCAAACCTTTTGGCTCCTCCCTTAATTTGTGTCCCACAAATTCCCTCATTTATTTGAGTTCTCTCATCAAATTCTTTCCCCACTTATCTATCTTTTTTTACAGGTTTAATTATTGGTCTATCAATTTCTAGTGGCCCGACTATTCTACTTTTGTTTATTAGCTTAAAAATAATAATCAGCAAGCTTAAGCATCAAAAGGCTAAGGAGCTGAGAAAAAAGTTCTTCAAACAAAATCGTGGACAACTGTTGCAAAAGTTGGTGTCTCATAGATCAGACATTGCAGAGAAAATGATCATTCCTTTAAAGGAGCTAGAAAAGGCTACAAACAACTTTCATCAAATTCGCAAGCTTGGTGGAGGAGGGCATGGTACAGTATACAAAGGAATTTTGTCAGACTTGCATGTTGTGGCCATCAAAAAGTCAAATATTGTGGTCAAGAGAGAAATCAATGAGTTTATAAATGAAGTTGCCATTCTCTCACAGGTCAATCATAGGAATATTGTAAAGCTTTTTGGATGTTGTCTCGAGACAGAAGTCCCCTTGTTGGTTTATGAATTCATTTCCAATGGAACCTTATGTGATCATCTTCACAAGGAGCCGCTGGGATCAATAACTTGGGAAGATAGATTAAGGATCGCAACAGAAATTGGCAAAGCCCTTGCTTACCTTCACTCAGCCATTTCTGTCCCAGTAATACACAGAGATATCAAGTCTGCCAATATACTACTTGATGATGCATTTGCAACAAAGGTGTCTGACTTTGGAGCTTCAAGGTACATTCCTCATGAGCAGTCAGCGATAACAACAGTGGTTCAAGGTACTTTTGGATATTTAGATCCTACATACTATTACACAGGTCGGTTAACAGAAAAAAGTGATGTTTATAGCTTCGGAGTAATTTTGATTGAGTTGCTTACTAGGAAGATGCCAACTACATATAGATCATCTGAAGGAGATTGGCTTGTTGCACAGTTTGTTGAACTATTTGCAGAAGATAAATTGGCTGAAATATTGGATCCACAAATCATGGAGGAGGGAGGTAGCCAGCTTGGAGAAGTAGCTGCTCTAGCCATGTCGTGCATAAAACTAAGAGCAGAGGAGCGACCAACCATGAGATCATTGGAGATGACATTCGAACGCCTCCAAGTACACAAGGAGCCTGTCCTGAATGATTTTCTATCGGAAACAAACAAGATGAATTATTTGACAGCAAGATATTCATCAACAATTAAAAGGACAAGCTTGGAGAAAGTGAGCAGGCAATATACTCAGGAACAAGAGTTCGTGTTGTCCGCTAACTACCCTCGATAGTTTTGTTTACATATGAAAGAGTTGTCGCAGATTGTTGTTTGTAGTTTGCTTAACTTCTATGTCGTCTTAGTTAATTTCTGCTAGTTCCATTGACTGATTGTTTTAGTGTTGTTCTGCTGGTATAACCGCCTTCTCTGCAGTCACCATATTTTCCGTTATGCGTTTATTGTTGGTTGAACCAGGTTGCTCTATTTTTCATTATTATTCATATAGCAGATGCAAAATTCAACATTAGTACTGAGTAGAGAAAGAGTGGGCTAGATTCCATTACTGAATGTGAGTGCTATGGAAATGCCTCCGCATCGGCAGATCAATGGGCTAGTATGTTCTAAAATAGTACCAAGTATTTAGAGGTCTTGAGAGCACATACTGAATAATCATGTACTCCAGTATTTGGATCTTCTTCATTGCTTCGACCAAATACTCAAATTCGGAACCCAAGCAATCATACACACCAGTAAAACTTGGACATCACATTGAGTTCACACAACAAATTAAAAAAAAGTCCCTTTTAGCTTCCAACGACAATGCTGCAACTAGAACTTGTATTTTTCATAACACTCAAACCTTTATGGGGGGAAAACATGAGCATGTCTGAAAGTTTTAAAGCCTAGTATCTCTTCAACCCCGCTACATCTAACGGTCCTACTGAAATACCGTGGTGCTCTTCACGCGCCGACTCTGTATTCCACTGTATACTCCCGTGTCATGATGTTCCTTAGGATTGGTCGAAATGGGGTCATTCAGGGTTCTCTTGCACACATACCAACCATATTTGAGTTCAATCCAACAGTTCAGTATCCAACAAAGTTTAGTAGAACTATAGTCCACTCAAAATCACATATATGCCTTTGTAAGCCCTTTTGTGGGACATGCCAATAAATTATATTTACTAACATTTTGATAGTTAATTCTTTCATACAGTTAACCCAAAAGGGCATGTTTGGCGTAGCTTGTTTTCCAGGTACTCCCTCTGGTTAGGTTTATAAGTCGGGCACGAGTTTTTAACTCTTTAATTTGACTAGGGAAACATTTATTATATTTTAGATTCTTCACTAAAGGAACTTTCTAACTATATAATTATTTTGGCATATCACACGTGTTTTATTATTCAAATCAAAGATCTAAAAACCCATGCCCGACTTATAAACCCAACCGGAGGGGGTACCTTTTCTTGGGTTATGTGTTAGTAGCTCCAATAGTTATTTGAGCTGTCGATAAGGAAACGATAATAGTGATGTTTAGGTGAGTCGCTCTATTTACACTTTATGTCGAAAATTGTGTGTTTACACCATTTTATTATAGTATGCAAATTTGAGATCTATTGAGGAGCTAGTGAGTGCGAGCTATCGGCTGTGTACCGCAAGGGGGCTAAGTTCATGTACCGAAAAGTAACCATCGTATTCAATATGAGAGACAGACCATCATTGAGGCACAATATATTGGTCCAACAATGCTCTAGCATGGTATGGACTGACGTACCGAGGCTCTCGCCAAGTGACTATCATTGTCCGCATGAGCCCTGTTTCTGACGCCCAAAGGGTGGTCGCCCCTTCCCACACTTTTGTTTTTTGAATATATTTTTAAAAAGAGGATGTACCCCTGCCTCTGCATCTGGACGATGCATGTAACCATTTTATTAATTATTCACAAAGACCTTATAAAATAATACATCAGTACGCCTGAAGCCACTATCCAGGCAAAACCTATTGCTACTCCTATCCCCTTGATGAAAGGGTGCCGAATGTCCGAACCTAATACCAAACAGACATTGCACCAAAGCCTAACATCTAACGCCGGATGCCCCATCATAGCCACATACTGGGACTGGGTTACACACCGGTCCGACGCCCTCACAGCGGGCACCACATGCGCTCTGCAAGGCCCGACACCACCCTCTTCCATCGATCCATCTTCAGAGCAGAAACTGGCGCATCGACCGTGCCAGGCCTGTCTACCAATGACGCCACCACGACGCTGGACAACGTCGTCCTCCCGCGCCAGTCCATCCCTGCACATCTGACGACGAATCTGCACTCCACCACGCTGTCGAGATCTGTCGCCGTCAATGTGTAGGATGAAGCACTGCTCCACCAAAGCTGCGGTCCACTGATCCCTCGAGCCCATGCACACCTCCAAGAATGACACCCCCAGGGGGGAAACGACACAAGAAGGCAGCCGTCTTCCGATCTACTGATCTAGGGTTTCCCCCGGAAGTAGCAGATGTTGGCCTAGAACTTCTCCATGGCGATACCTCCAGGAAGGGAACGGCACCGAAGAGCGCTGCCATCGCCAGTCTTGGCACCTAGGCGAGAGCAGGTTTTCACCCAAATCTTTTTGAAGAACTCCATCCAGCTTTTTGTGCACGAATCATCACCTTCTGTGCCGGTGACCAGACCAAATGGACCCAGCCGCTGCCGCCTGACTGGCCACGGCACCACCACGGTGCCAGAGCAAGCGATTATGTCAGGCCGGCCGCACCAGCCTGCCGCCGCGAACCAGATCTACCGGCCCGCCTAAGCCCATTTGGGCCCGGCGAGACCCCAGGTTCAGGCCACCTCCATGGGGGCGCCTCCGCTGATGATGCCGCCACATCCGCCGCCGGGAGTGTCCGGTGATTCGGCAGCGCGGTGCGGCGGGATCCCGCCGCACCGCGCTGCCGAATCACCGGACACTGGTAGAAAAAGTGAAGGAAATATGCCCTAGAGGCAATAATAAAGTTATTATTTATTTCCTTATTTCATGATAAATGTTTATTATTCATGCTAGAATTGTATTAACCGGAAACATAATACATGTGTGAATACATAGACAAACAAAGTGTCACTAGTATGCCTCTACTTGACTAGCTCGTTAATCAAAGATGGTTATGTTTCCTAACCATGAACAATGAGTTGTTATTTGATTAACGAGGTCACATCATTAGTTGAATGATCTGATTGACATGACCCATTCCATTAGCTTAGCACCCGATCGTTTAGTATGTTGCTATTGCTTTTCTTCATGACTTATACATGTTCCTATGACTATGAGATTATGCAACTCCCGTTTGCCGGAGGAACACTTTGGGTGCTACCAAACGTCACAACGTAACTGGGTGATTATAAAGGAGCATTACAGGTGTCTCCAAAGGTAGATGTTGGGTTGGCGTATTTCGAGATTAGGATTTGTCACTCCGATTGTTGGAGAGGTATCTCTGGGCCCTCTCGGTAATACACATCACATAAGCCTTGCAAGCATTACAACTAATATGTTAGTTGTGAGATGATGTATTACGGAACGAGTAAAGAGACTTGCCGGTAACGAGATTGAACTAGGTATTGGATACCGACGATCGAATCTCGGGCAAGTAACATACCGATGACAAAGGGAACAACGTATGTTGTTATGCGGTCTGACCGATAAAGATCTTCGTAGAATATGTAGGAGCCAATATGGGCATCCAGGTCCCGCTATTGGTTATTGACCGGAGACATGTCTCGGTCATGTCTACATTGTTCTCGAACCCGTAGGGTCCGCACGCTTAAGGTTACGATGACAGTTATATTATGAGTTTATGCATTTTGATGTATCGAAAGTTTTTCGGAGTCCCGGATGTGATCACGGACATGACGAGGACTCTCGAAATGGTCGAGACGTAAAGATTGATATATTGGAAGCCTATATTTGGATATCGGAAGTGTTCCGGGTGAAATCAGGATTTTACCGGATTATCGGGAGGTTACCGGAACCCCCCGGGAGCCATATGGGCCTTATTGGGCCTTAGTGGAAAGGTGAAAGGGCTGCCCATAAGGGCTGCGCGCCTCCCCCCTTCCCCTAGTCCTATTAGGACTAGGAGAGGTGGCCGGCCACCCCTCTCCCTCTTTCCCCCTTGGAAATCCTAGTTGGAATAGGATTGGGGGGGGGGGGAGTCCTACTCCCGGTAGGAGTAGGACTCCTCCTGCGCCCTCCTCCTTGGCCGGCCAGCCTCCCCCCTTGGCTCCTTTATATACTGAGGTAGAGGCACCCCAAAGACACACAAGTTGATCCACGTGATCTATTCCTTAGCCGTGTGCGGTGCCCCCTGCCACCATATTCCTCGATAATACTGTAGCGGAGTTTAGGCGAAGCCCTGCTGCTATAGTTCATCAAGATCGTCACCACGCCGTCGTGCTGACGGAACTCTTCCCCGACACTTTGCTGGATCGGAGTCCGGGGATCGTCATCGAGCTGAACGTGTGCTCGAACTCGGAGGTGCCGTAGTTTCGGTGCTTGATCGGTTGGATCGTGAAGACGTACGACTACTTCCTCTATGTCGTGTCATCGCTTCCGCAGTCGGTCTGCGTTGGGTACGTAGACAATACTCTCCCCCTCGTTGCTATGCATCACATGATCTTGCGTGTGCGTAGGAAATTTTTTGAAATTACTACGAGACCCAACAAAAAGGGCCTGTTGTCCTGGTTCGTAAGGGCCTTTTGTCCCGGTTCCTGAACCGGGACTAAAGGGTCGGTACTAATGCCACGGCGCTTTAGTCCCGGTTCAATCCAGAACCGGGACTGATGGGCCTCCACATGGCCTGTGCGCGGAGCCCAGGCAGGAGACCCTTTGGTCCCGGTTGGTGGCACCAACCGGGACCAATAGGCATCCACGCGTCAACATTTCTGTGGCTGGGGTTTTTGTTTTTTTTGAAGGGGGGGGGGTTTGGGGGTTTTGGGTGTTTTGGGGGGTTAATTTAGGTGTTTCATATATTGTGTTAGCTAGCTATAATTAATAGAGAGAAGTGTCCTCTCTTATGTCCGTGCTTGGTCGACGCTACGTACTATACATACGTATAGAGAGGACTAGACACACTAGCTAGTAAGCAAACGAAGGAAACAGAAGATCGTCATGAACATATATGCATACAGAGAGAAGTGATATCGACCACCTCTCCTTCTCCGAGAGATTGGTCGAACAATAAGTTCTCGTATATCTATCCGACACTACCGGCTACATATATACAATAATTATCTCTTACAAATATAATCATACGGACTCATGGTCCACATAGTATTCTCCGTCTTCAGCGATCACGTGGTCAAGAAAGAATGCCACCAATTCCTCTTGAATTGCTCACATACGAGCTGGTGCTAGGAGTTCATCCCGCTTCCGAAACATCTAATTTGAAGAAGGGGGTCAATACATATATATATGAATGAATGAAACTCAACACAAATGATGGTAATAAAATAAAATTGTAAATGTTGTTATTTACGTACTTCATATTGTTCGTCAGAGTACCCGCCCCGCTCACAGGTCGTGTGGCGGCTGGACTCGCAGACGTAGTATCCACAGAAATCATTCCCTTGTTCCTGCCACAACCACTTCACAAGAAATAGAGGTCAATCAAACTGATAAGCAAGAATGCTAAATGGTATTGATGAAACTAGCGCTTGAATCACTAGGAGATGCGCGGAACATGCTACTATAGTACTTACTTTCGGGTGTCTAAATTCCAGCTCCTTCGGCAGTCCCAGAACTTTTCTGGTGAATTTTCTCCAAACCCTGCCGGACAAAGAAAACAATTACTTGATATCAGGAAATGAACAAAGTTGCTGATATGGTGGATAATGATTGATTTAACTTACTTCTTGAGGATTTCAGTCATGTCCGCATACTCCTGGGGATCTTTTCGTTTAGAGTCCAAGACAGTTACTACTCCCTGCTCAAGCCTAATCTCTAGGAGAATATAGTGGTACCTACGCACGCATGCATAACTCATCAATTACATTACTATAACCTGGACTAATATATAAGGGAAACCGAATATGCACAAGACAATAACACTCACTTGAAGTTGTAAGGAAAGAGTATTATATCTTTGTTTTCATTTTTTTGAATGATCGTAGCAAGTTGGCCTCGGTATCTTCGGGACGATGTTCAACCTCAGTTGCATCTATGAGATATGTGTTAACGAACCCAATATCACCGATTTGTCTTTTCTTCAATTCAGCGATCTTCAATCTGCATAATATAGTGAGGATAATTATAAATACATGCAATGAAAGAGATGAGCTATATAGAGAGACTTAATGACAGAAGTAGTAGTACTTACAGACAGTAGCAGGTGACCGTTCTTTTATCGAGGGCCAATTGATTGAAAAACTGATAGAACTCCTCAAATGGAATAGGCAACAGTTCAATTCCAACGAGATCATGCTTCGGTTTAACTCTCGCATACAAAGTACTCCTCCCCCAGACTCTCTGCAGATTTTCAAGTACCAATCATGTAATCTTCGCATCATCGTTGTTAAAGATTTTTCATCTTTGACGAGAGGCTTCCCGTACTCGTATCTGTGTATCTACACCTCCATGGGATCATAATATACATCGTCGGGCAGGTAATCATCAACATTGCAATAACCGGGCACCATCCTCGGATCAACGATGTCGCTAGGCACCTTGAGCGAGGGGCACGATTGCTTCGCTTATTCGCCGAGCTGGGCAATTTGTTTCCCAGCTGCTCGTCGTTCTTTCAGCCTTTGATCACTGACTGTACTTCCCGAACGCTCTGCTTCGGCCCATGTCTTTGCAATAATGCGCTCATAGTTGCCTTTCCGCGGAGACTTGGGTGGTTTTGCCAGGGCAGCTAGAGTGCGCTTCACTTTCACCGGATCTACCTTCTCCTCCGGAGGTGGATGTCTCTTTGCTTTCAACCCTTGAAACCAGTCATCCACTTCGGTTCGCGCGATCTTCGCGTACTTCTCCGGGGTCCTCTCGTATGGTAACTTCTGTGGACTCTTCAGAGAAGGACCAAATCTGTATGTCCTCCCGCCTCTGGCTGTACTGCTAGACACCGGCCGAACAGACGGAGCAACTGTCTTCTTTACTTGCTTACGAGGCGGAGGAGAAGGACTACGACGCGCCGGAGCAGCTGCCGGAGCGGTGGCGGGTCTCTTCTGCCCTTGCTGACGAGGCGGAGAAGGAGGAGGCTGGCTGCTCGGCCGCGCCGGCGCAGGCGGAGAAGGAGGCGGAGTGCCGCCATGCGCCGGAGAAGGAGCCGGTCGAGGGCCCTAATCGTCACTCGCCGGAGGAGGAGGCGGTGGAGGACGCGGAGTGCCCTGACTCACCGGAGGAGGAGGAGGAGGCGGAGGCGTCCAGTTCGGAAGGTTGATGAGCTCCTTCCGCCATAGGCATGGAGTCTTCAGAGCAGAACCCAGCCGAGTCTCCCCTTCACCGGTAGGGTGGTCAAGCTGGAGGTCCTCAAATCCCTCCGTTATTTCATCCACCATCACCCTAGCATATCCTTCTGGAATCGGCTGGCAGTGAAAAGTTGCGTCGGGTTTAGTAGGATAAACAGAGCCAACAGCCGCCTTGAACTTCAAATTCATCCATTGCATCATAAGGTGACAATTTTGAGACTCCGTGATAGCATCCATGGGATAGCTGGCAGGAGCCGTCAAGGCATGCTCCGGCTGAAGCAGCTCGGTGGAAGCCACGCTGCTTCTCCGCTGAGATGGCGGGGTAGCTTCGGGGGAAGCTTCGGCAGTACGTTTGCTGCGATTTGCTTCTCGTTCCTCTATCGCTTGTACCCTTGCTTGCAGCGCCTGCATTTGGGTCTGCTGCACTTTTTTCCTCCTCTCATGGGATTTGTAACCGCCTGCGTCCGAAAACCCAACCTTCCACGGAATGGAGCCTGGCGTGCCTCGTGTCCGTCCAGGGTGCTCAGGATTCCCGAGGGCCATTGTGAGATCGTCGTTCTCTCTGTCTGGAAGGAAAGTCCCTTGCTGCGCTGCTTCGATATAGTGCTGAAGCTTCCTGACTGGTATGCCCATTTGATCATTCGTCCAAATGCACTTCCCTGTTATAGGGTCCAAGGTTCCGCCAGCCCCGAAGAACCAAGTCCGGCAACGGTCTGGCCAGTTAATTGTCTCTGGTTCGATCCCTTTATCAACTAGATCATTCTCAGTCTTGGCCCACTTAGGCCGGGCTACGAGGTAGCCACCTGACCCCGTGCGATGGTGATGCTTCTTCTTCGCAGCATTTTGCTTGTTTGTCGCCGACATCTTCTTACTCTTTTCCGATGTCTTGTGGGCCACAAATGCAGGCCAGTGATCTCTGGTCTTCTCATATCCGCCCTTGAATTCTGGTGTCTCATTATTTTCGACAAACTTATTCAGCTCTTTCTTCCACCTCCTGAATAGTTCTGCCATCCTCTTAAGGGCAAAAGACTTGATTAATTGCTCTTTAACTGGCTTCTCTGGATTATCCTCTGGCGGTAGGGTGAAATTTGACTTCAGCTCAGTCCAAAGATCATTTTTCTGCATATCATTGACATAAGACACCTCAGGGTCTTCTGTAGCCGGCTTAAACCATTGCTGGATGCTGATCGGGATCTTGTCCCTAACCAAAACCCCGCACTGAGCAACAAATGCGCTCTTTGTCTGGAGGGGTTCAATCGGTTGGCCGTCGGGCGCGATTGCTATGATCTCAAACTTTTCATCCGAGCTCAACTTTTTCTTCGGGCCTCGTCTCTTTACCGAAGTTGTGCTCGATCCGGAGGGCTAGAAAAAAGAACAAAGACTTAATTAATATGTGTACATACCAAAACAATGAATGCATCAATTAGCTAGTTAGCAGAAGCTAACTAATATATATACCTGGCCGGACTCGGTTCGGTCACCGGAGACGTCCTCACGGTCTCCTTCTTGCACCGACATTAGGTCACCGGAGCCATCATAATCAGCTGCTTCCAGACCATCGGTCTCGTTGAGAAACAACGAGCAGATGGCATCACTTCCTCGTGCGATTATGTCCCCCAACAACTCTTCTTGTACTTCGTCTCAGGCAGTGTCCATAGTTTCTACAAATATTGACAACATGGCAATTATTATTCAAACATGACAGATGGATATATTAGTGGCAAAAATGTAGAACTAATATTAATTAGTGGCCTCGACGCTGCTTCTCTAGGGTTTGGGGTGGCCTCGACAATGCTTCAAGGATAAAAAAAGAAGAGGAAGAAGAAAAAAAAGAGGAGAAGAAAGAATAGAGGAGTAAGAACTCCTCTATTCTTTCTTCTCCTCTTTTTTTCTTCTTCTTCCTCTTTTTTTTTTATCGGGAACGAGGGTCGTCGAGGGTCACCGAACGGTAGAGGAAACCCTAAATAGCAAGTATCGTGGGTGTGAGATACATGTGGCCGTCGGTGTCGGACACTACATCCACGTCCCACAAGTGACGTGGGCGTCGAAGACCGCACCACTTGTGGGACGTGGATGTAGTGTCCGATACCGATGGTACATGTATCTCACACCGGCGATACTTTCTATTTAGGGTTTCTCCTCTACCGCTCGGCGACCCTCATTCCCGATAAAAAAATAGGAAGAAGAAGAAAAAAAAGAGGAGAACTCCTCTATTCTTTCTTCTCCTCTTTTTTTTTTCTTCTTCCTCTTCTTTTTTTATCCTCTTCTTCCTCTCATGTTCGAGAGGATCGCCGAGGGGTCGGGAGGTTGCCTAGTGTCAAAGGATTCAACAAAACCATGTCTTCATCATTAGGAGAAAGTAACATGTGCATGATGGTACGAAGCTCTCCAAAGTTATTTTGGAACGGAGTCCCAGATAAGATAATTCGCTTTTTGGTACAAAGTTCAGCAACACCTTCCAAATATCGTTATTTGGATGGCCTTTGCTGAAATTCATACAAAAAGGCAAATTATCCTATCCGGGACACCATTCCAAAATAACTTTGGAGGACTTCGTCATGCCCTGGTTACTTTCGGCTAATGATGAAGCCATGGATTTCTTCAATACTTTGACACTAGGAAACCTCTCTCGACCCCTCGGCGATCCTCGACCCCTCGAACCCTCGACGACCCTGGAACCCTCGACCCCTAGACGACCCTGGAACCCTCGACCCTCGATCCCTCGACCCTATAGAACCCTCGAAGAAAGGAATAGCTAGAGGAGAAGATCGAAGAAAAAAAAGAAGAAAAAAAGAGGAGAAGAAGAAAGGAATAGTGGAGAAGAAGAGAAAATAGAAATAGAATATTCTATTTTCTCTTCTTCTCCACTATTCCTTTCTTCTTCTCCTCTTCTTTTCCTTCTATTTTCTTCTTCTTATTTATTTCTCCTCTTCTTTTCCTCTCCTCTTCTTCTTTCTTTCCTCTTCTTATTTTCTTCTTTCCTATCCTCGACGACCCTGGAACCCCTGGAACCCTCGACCCCTAGACGACCTAATCGACCCTCGATCCCTCGACTATAGAACCCTCGAACCCTGACCTGAAACCCTCGACCCTTGACCCCTTAACGACCCTCGACCCTCTACCCTAGTTCTACCCTAGTTCCCGACCCTCGACCCCTCGGCGATCCTCGACACCCTCGTTCCCGATAAAAATTAAGAAGAAGAAGAAGAAGAAGAAGAAGAAGAAGAAGAAGAAGAAGAAAGAGGAGAAGAAGAAAGGAATAGCTAGAGGAGAAGATCGAAAAAAAAGAAGAAAAAAAAGAGGAGAAGAAGAAAGGAATAGTGGAGAAGAAGAGAAAATACAATATTCTATTTTCTCTTCTTCTCCTCTATTCCTTTCTTCTTTTCCTCTTCTTTTTCTTTTTTTCTTCTTCTTATTTATTTCTCCTCTTCTTCCTCTCCTCTTCTTCTCCTTTCTTCCTCTTTTTATTTTCCTTTTTCCTCTCATTCTTTTTCTTCTTCTATTAACAGAAAAAAATCCTAACTTTTCTAAAAATCCATCTTTTGCATACATGAACATATATATACACAGAGAACATACATACACATATACATTTTTATAAAAATGCAAAAAACAAAAAATCTAAAAAAGGGCATATACGCGCTCCTTCTTTTCCTTCTTCTTCCTTCTTTTCCTTCTTCCTCCTTCCTTTTTTCTTCTCCAACACAACACTTTTTTTCTTAAATGTTACATATGAACATATAAAGAGCATTATACATCATATACAGAGCATTATATATACATTGAACATACATACATACATACATACATCTTAACAGAAAAAAATGAAAAATAGGCCGCGGTGGTCGGCGACAGCGACGATGGTTGGCGGTGGCGCTTACGGATGGCATGCGGGGACGGCAATGAGAAGGAAAGGGGAGGAGGCAGGGGCTCACAGCGCGGGGAGGGGTCGAGGTCGCCGGCCAGAATCGGTGTGGCGGCGGACGATAGCGACAACGGGCGCGGGGAGGGGTCGGGGCCGGCCTGAGGCAAAGGCGATGGCGCGTGGGGCAGGGACGGCGTCGGGGCGATGCGGGGCAGCGGTGGCGTCGAGGCGGCGAGGTCGGGGCAGCGGTGGAGCAGGGCGGCGCGGTGAGGCGGACGGCGACAGCGCGGGGTGGCGCACGGCGACGGGGGCGGCGACGACGGCGGTGAGGCGGACGACGACGACGCGGGGTGGCGCGCGGCGACGGGGGCGGCGACGACGGCGGTGAGGCGGACAGCGACGGCGCGGGGTGGCGCGCGACGACGGGGGCGGCGACGACGGGCACGGGCGACGGGGCAGAGGGCGGCGGGGCAGCGGGAGAATGAGGAACTTAATGAAAATTTCACAAGTGTTTTCTTATATACTGAGAGCATTGGTCACGGTTCGTGGCACCAACCGTGACCAATGCCCCCCTTTAGTCCCGGTTGGTGGCACCAACCGGGACTAAAGGGGCAGTGGTCACGGTTGGTGCCATGAACCGTGACCAATGCCCCCCTTTAGTCCCGGTTGGTGCCACCAACCGGGACCAAAGGCCTTGTGCTGCCCCGCGCCCAAATGTTTAGTCCCACCTCGCTAGTTGAGAGGGAGCCGCACCTGTTTATAAGGTGCGGTGCGCCCTCCCTCTCGAGCTCCTCTCTAAAGCAGGCTTTCGGGCCTAACCGTGCAATGTGTGCCTGTGGGCCTACTGGGCCTCCCGCGGGCCTGAATCCTGGCCCATGGTAGGGTTTCTAGTCGTATTCAGGCCGTGGGTGCCGAGTAGGTGGCACTTTTTTTGTTTTCTTTGTTGCTTTATTTATTTTATTTTGTTTCTACTTACAACAAAATACTTATTGTTGCTATTTTTATTTTTTTCAGTTTTTTTGTTTTGTTTTCTGTATTATTTATTTTCTTTTGTTTTTTTGCTTTATTTTTTAATTCTTTTTGCTTTTAGGTCAGCAAAATTATAAACTTTCTGTTGCTTTATTTATTTTATTTTGTTTCTACTTACAACAAAATACTTATTGTTGCTATTTTTTCCAGTTTTTTTTTGTTTTCTGCATTATTTATTTTCTTTTGTTTTTTGCTTTATTTTTTTATTCTTTTTGCTTTTAGTTTTAGAAAAATTATAAACTTTCTGTTAGTGCCATTAGTTTTCAAATTTGAAAACATTTTTTTAGTTTTTTTGTTTTCTTTGTTGCTTTATTTATTTTATTTTGTGATTAACTTTACTATAAAAATAGTTTTTTTCCTGTTTTTTTGATTTGTTTTTTGCATTACTTATTTTCTTTTGTTTTTTGCTTTAATTTTTAATTCTGTTTGCTTTTAGGTTAGCAAAATTATAAACTTTCTGTTAGTGCCATTAGTTTTAGAAAAATTATAAACTTTCTATTAGTGCCATTAGTTTTCAAATTTGAATAGTTAAAATTTGAATTCTTTGAAAATTGTTTGAATCACAAGTTTGTGATTAACTTACTAAAAAAATGAGAATAGATGCGCTTATAGAGAAAATTCAACCTAAATTCCTAGTAAATTTCTATGAATTTCAGAGAAATTCACTATGAATTTAGGTTAAACTTTTATCTATTAGGGCATCTATTTTCACTTTGAGAGGAGTTCAACAAGGCAGAGAGGGAAGGGGTTATAAACCGGTGTGAGCCCCCTTCGGTTGGCGAGGTGGGACTAAACTCTGCCCGCAACGAGGACCAACCCTTTAGTCCCAGTTTGTGGCACAAACCGGGACTAATGGTCATGGGCCAGGGGCGAGGAGCAAAATTATAAACTTTCTGTTAGTGCCATTAGTTTTAGAAAGTTGAAAGTTGAAAGTTGGCATGGGCCAGGGACTAATGGTCATGGTATTACAAGGGCCAAACCATAAGACATGAAAGCATTTCAAATGAATTCTGAAAAAGTTGAAAGTTGGGATGGTATCATAATTTCACCCACATAGCATGTGCATGTACAAAACGGACAATGGTAGCATGTTCGTGTGTTACAAAGTTGCGGGAGAAAGTCTTCACTTTTTCTTCACTTGTGTCATTTGCTGATTGTGCCGTAACCATGGATAATCTTCATTGTTTATCAGGATGCTTGGGTCAGCCTTGACATTGAAGGGAGGAATTTCATGAAACTTTTCATAATATTCAGACATGTCTGTCTTGCCGTCCACTCCCAGGATGTCCCTTTTTCCTGAAAGAACTATGTGGCGCTTTGGCTCATCGTATGATGTATTCGCTTCCTTATCTTTTCTTTTTCTCGGTTTGGTAGACATGTCCTTCACATAGATAACCTGTGCCACATCATTGGCTAGGACGAACGGTTCATCAGTGTACCCAAGATTTTTCAGATCCACTGTTGTCATTCCGTACTGTGGGTCTACCTGTACCCCGCCGCCTAACAGATTGACCCATTTGCACTTAAACAAAGGGACCTTAAAATCAGGTCCGTAGTCAAGTTCCCATATGTCCACTATGTAACCATAATATGTGTCCTTTCCGCTCTCGGTTGCTGCATCAAAGCGGACACCGCTGTTTTGGTTGGTGCTCTTTTGATCTTGGGCGATCGTTTAAAATGTATTCCCATTTATCTCGTATCCTTTGTAAGTCAATACAGTCAAAGATGGTCCCCTGGACAACAAGTACAACTCATCACAAACAGTGTTGTCACCTCTGAGACGTGTTTCCAACCAACTGCTGAAAGTCCTGATGTGTTCACATGTAATCCAGTCGTCGCACTGCTCCGGGTGTTGGGAGCGCAGACTGTTCTTGTGTTCATCGACATACGGGGTCACCAAGGTAGAGTTCTATAGAACTGTGTAGTATGCTTGAGACCAAGAATATCCGTCCCTGCATATTATTGAGTCTCTTCCAAGAGTGCCTTTTCCAGTCAGTCTCCCCTCATACCGCGATTTAGGGAGACCTATCTTCTTAAGGCCAGGAATGAAGTCAACACAAAACCCGATAACATCCTCTGTTTGATGGCCCATGGAGATGCTTCCTTCTGGCCTAGCGCGGTTACGGACATATTTCTTTAGGACTCCCATGAACCTCTCAGAGGGGAACATATTGTGTAGAAATACGGGCCCCAGGTTGACAATCTCGTCGACTAGATGAACTAGGACGTGCGTCATGATATTGAAGAAGGATGGTGGGAACACCAGCTCGAAACTGACAAGACATTGCGCCACATCACTCCTTAGCCTTGGTATGATTTCAGGATCGATCATCTTCTGAGAGATTGCATTGAGGAATGCACATAGCTTCACAATGGCTAATCGGACGTTTTCCGGTAGAAGCCCCCTCAATGCAACCGGAAGCAGTTGCGTCGTAATCACGTGGCAGTCATGAGACTTTAGGTTCTGAAACTTTTTCTCTGGCATATTTATTATTCGCTTTATATTCGACGAGAAGCCAGTCGTGACCTTCATACTGAGCAGGCATTCAAAGAAGATTTCTTTCTCTTCTTTCGTAAGAGCGTAGCTGGCAGGACCTTTATACTGCTTCAGAGGCATGCCGTCTTTTTCGTGCAAACGTTGCAGGTCCTCCCATGCCTCAGGTGTATCTTTTGTCTTCCCATACACGCCCAAGAAGCCTAGCAGGTTCACGCAAAGGTTCTTCGTCACGTGCATCACGTTGATTGAGGAGCGGACCTCTAGGTCTTTCCAGTAGGGTAGGTCCCGAAATATAGATTTCTTCTTCCACATGGGTGCGTGTCCCTCAGCGTCATTGGGAACAGTTAGTCCACCGGGACCCTTTCCAAAGATTACGTAGTGTAAATCATTGACCATAGCAAGCACGTGATCACCGGTGCGCATGGCGGGCTTCTTCCGGTGATCTGCCTCGCCTTTGAAATGCTTGCCTTTCTTTCGACATTGATGGTTGGTTGGAAGAAATCGACGATGGCCCAGGTACACATTCTTCCTGCATTTGTCTAGGTATATACTTTCAGTGTCATCTAAACAGTGCGTGCATGCATGGTATCCTTTGTTTGTCTGTCCTGAAAGGTTACTGAGAGCGGGCCAATCGTTGATGGTCACGAACAGCAACGCCTTAAGGTTAAATTCCTCCTGTCTGTGCTCATCCCACGTACGTACACCATTTCCATTCCACAGCTGTAAAAGTTCTTCAACTAATGGCCTTAGGTACACATCAATTTCGTTGCCGGGTTGCTTAGGGCCTTGGATGAGAACTGGCATCATAATGAACTTCCGCTTCATGCACATCCAAGGAGGAAGGTTATACATACATAGAGTCACGGGCCAGGTGCTGTGATTGCTACTCTGCTCCCCGAAAGGATTAATGCCATCCGCGCTTAAAGCAAACAATACATTCCTTGGGTCCTTTGCAAACTCATCCCAGTACTTTCTTTTGATTTTTCTCCACTGCGACCCGTCAGCGGGTGCTCTCAACTTCCCATCTTTCTTTCGGTTCTCACTGTGCCATCACATCAACTTGGCATGCTCTTCGTTTCTGAACAGACGTTTCAACCGTGGTATTATAGGAGCATACCGCATCACCTTCACATGAACCCTCTTCCTGGGGGGCTCGCCGTCAACATCACCAGGGTCATCTCGTCTGATCTTATACCGCAATGCACCGCATACCGGGCATGTGTTCAGATCCTTGTATGCACCGTAGTAGAGGATGCAGTCATTAGGGCATGCATGTATCTTCTCCACCTCCAATCCTAGAGGGCATACGACCTTCTTTGCTGCGTATGTACTGTCGGGCAATTCGTTATCCTTTGGAAGCTTCTTCAATATTTTCAGTAGCTTCTCAAATCCTTTGTCAGCCACAGCATTCTCTGCCTTCCACTGCAGCAATTCCAGTACGGTACCGAGCTTTGTGTTGCCATCTTCACAATTGGGGTACAACCCATTTTTGTGATCCTCTAACATGTGATCGAACTTCAGCTTCTCCTTTTGACTTTCGCATTGCGTCCTTGCATCGACAATGACCTGGCGGAGATCATCATCATCGGGCAAATCGTCTGGTTCCTCTTGATCTTCAGTAGCTTCACCCGTTGCAGCATCATTGGGCACATCGTCTGGTTCCTCTTGATCTTCACCAGCTCCCCCCGTTGCAGCATCACCGTATTCAAGGGGCACATAGTTGTCATCGTACTCTTCTTCTTCGCCGTCTTCCATCATAAACCCTATTTCTCCGTGCCTCATCCAAACATTATAGTGTGGCATGAAACCCTTGTAAAGCAGGTGGGAGTGAAGGATTTTCCGGTTAGAGTAAGACCTCGTATTCCCACATTCAGTGCATGGACAACACATAAAACCATTCTGCTTGTTTGCCTCAGCCGCATCGAGAAACTCATGCACGCCCTTAATGTACTCGGAGGTGTGTCTGTCACCGTACATCCATTGCCGGTTCATCTGCGTGCATTATATATAATTAAGTGTCCAAATTAATAGAAGTTCATCATCATATTAAAACCAAAGTACATACATAGTTCTCATCTAACAACATATAGCTCTCTAGAGCATCTAATTAATTAAACCATACATTGAAACTATGTAAAACATTTCAATGCGAAAACAAATGCGATCATAATCGCAACCAAGGTAACAATTGATCCAACGACATAATGATACCAAGCCTCGGTATGAATGTCATATTTTCTAATCTTTCTAATCTTCAAGCGCATTGCATCCATCTTGATCTTGTGATCATCGATGACATCCGCAACATGCAACTCCTATATCATCTTCTCCTCAATTTTTTTATTTTTCCTTCAACAAATTGTTTTCTTCTTCAACTAAATTTAACCTCTCGACAATAGGGTCGGTTGGAATTTCCGATTCACATACATCCTACATAAATAAAATCTATGTCACGTTGGTCGGCATAATTTTCATAAACAGTAAATGAACCAGTAGTTATAAAGATAATATATATACCACATCCGAATCATAGACATGACAAGGGCCGACGGGGGCGGATACCAAAACCATCGCACTATATAAGATGCAATAATAAAAGTACGAAAATAATACAAGTATCTATGTAAACATACAAGTAAGAATATTTTTTCCTTTCAGAAAGAAGATAAGAACAAGAGGCTCACCACGGTGGTGCCGGCGATGAGCTCGGCGCGGGTGATCGACGGCGGTGAAGACGGGGACGGGGCATGACGGACCGCTAAACCTAGACAAATATTGAGGAAAATGGATCTTGGAGGTCGAGCTTGGAGAGGAGAAAGCTTAAGTAGTGTGGCTCGGGCATTCCATCGAACACCTTGTGTGCATAGGAGGTGAGCTAGAGCACCACCAAGCCCTCTCCCCTCGGCCAAAAAAAAACAGAGCAGTGTGCTCTGCTCTTACACGAGGGGGTATATATAGGCACCTCATTGGTCCCGGTTGGTGGCATGAACCGGGACTAAAGGGGAGCCTTTGGTCCTGGTTCAAGCCACCAACCGGGACCAATGGTGGTGGGCCAGGAGCGAGGCCCATTGGTCCCGGTTCGTCCCACCAACCGGGACCAAAAGGTCCAGACAAACTGGGACCAATGACCCACGTGGCCCGGCCGGCCCCCTGGGCTCACGAACCGGGTCCAATGCCCCCATTGGTCCCGGTTCTGGACTGAATCGGGACTAATGGGCTGACCCGGCCTGGACCGTTGCCCCCTTTTCTACTAGTGCTACCTCCCTCCTTCATGACTTGTGGATCCAGTATTTCAACCAATTTACCTTCTGCAAATAGTTCAACAAATTGTGCAACAATCCCATCTCCTTAGGATGATCTATATGTAGCTGAAATTTTGCTAGTAAGCAACTCAATGAGAATTACCCCGTAGCTATAAACGTCACTTTTGTTTAGTCGACCAATGTAATAGTATGTAGGATCTAAATATCCAAAAGTTCCTTGAACCACTGTTGTTGTAGTTGATTGATCACAAGGAATGTACCTTGAAGCTCCAAAGTCACACACCTTTGTTGTGAATGCATCATCAAGAAGTATATTGGCTGACTCGATATCTCTATATTACTAGGACTGAAATGGCTGAGTGAAGGTAAACAGGGGCTTTGCCAATTTCTGTTGCGATTCTTAATCTATTTTTCCAAGTTATTGATCCCAGCGGTTCCTTGTGAAGAAGATCACATAGGGTACCATTGGAAATGAATTCATAGACCAACAAAGGGACTTCAGTCTCGAGACAACATCCAAGAAGCTTTACACTATTCCTATGGTTGACTTGTGAGATTATGGCAACTTTATTTATAAACTCACTAATTTCTCTCTTGACCACAATATTTGACCTTTTAATGGCTACAACATGCAAGTCAGAAAAAATCCCTTTGTATATAGTACCATGCCCCCCTCCTCCAAGCTTTCTCTCAGAAAACCGCCATTTTACAAAACGTGACACTTTGCACCGAGCCGAAGAATTGACAGTGACAAAAAAACACTGATGAGAAATGCTAACAAGTTTGATGACGTCACTGATCGGTTGGGCCCGCCTATCGGGCGGAGTTGGCATAACAAAGTGACACATATAGACAAAAAATGCCAAGTCTTCTTCTTCCTCCTCTCTCTGGTCAAACAAATAATAATGCCACGACCATCGCCGTGACCTCTCACCTCCGCCTCGATCCGGTCAGAGACCGAGCCCTGGTGACCCCCACATTCGGATCCGGCGCCGATCCGTCCATTTCACCGCCCGCCAGACATCACCGACCTCTACCGCGCCCGTTCCCTACCGTGCCAGTCCTTGACGCGCCAGATCCGACGCATCCCTGGCGGAGTTGACCTCCAACACCGCTGTCGTCTGCCTCCTCTACTTGCCACAGATCTGGATGGAAGTGATGTTGAGGTGCCTGTGTGGCACCTTCAGTAGCTGCCGGAAGACCCCTGCAACGTCCAGGCATCCACCGTGAGCAGGAGCAGCTGCTTGGCGATGCCCTCCACGTGCCTCTGAAGCTCCTCTTACGCCAGTCCAGTTCATGGACGGCGTCGGCAACGGCGGTGGCGGGGTACCGCCGGCGGCGGCCTAAGCGACTTGGTTGTCTTTGAACTTCGTGAGGCGCGAGGCGTGGTCGGTGAAGTGGGCCCATCTAACCAAACGTCGTCGTACTGCTGGTGCCGCTCGTCGGCGCCCCATACTGCCCAAGCAAGATTATTCCCTCACAGGCTCAAAAATGTTACATGATAACAACTAATCATGTTTAATAGAGAGCAGATAACCCCAAGGAAGATTGTTGATGGGGTGGGGTGTTGCATTGAATTCCATCTTTATCTATTTTATCCCTCTAGATCATTGAATGTAGCTGAAAATACGAGGCACGCTAGCAATCCTCAGAGGCTTAGGCTGGTCATAGTGGGGGTAACTTAGGTAGTAACTTAACATATTCCAAGGCAATTTTGCTTATGTGGCAAATATTTAATGAGAAAAGAGATGTTTGGAGTAATATAATATGTTACTGTAACATAGCGCTTCCCGAGGTAAAATGAGTCTATAGGCTAATAAATGAAGCCATCTATGACACCACTCTTATGATACTTTACACTATGAAGGTAGTAACTTAGACTAATGTCATATGCATGACACTACTATAAGTTACTTCCCACTATGACCAGCCTTATTGATGTAGTCCTCAGCTCCCCCATGCAAGCACCTGAATAAAAAATTGATTTCAATTTGAATACTTGTATAGAAAATACTCCCTCCTTTCCGGTTTATAGGGCTTATCTCAAAATTTTAGTTTTTTCATTTTGTAAGGCTCAATTTGGTTGTTCCCCATCACATGTTCAAACTTCAAGGTGCAGTGCATGCATGCATTGTGATTAATGCATTCGTAAACATAATTTTTTGAGGAAAACAAGAGCATTAATTGGGTGCTTTTGCAAACTACAAAAAATATTCCACCACTCATTATCTACCTTGGTTGGTGAGATTTTTGAATTGAGCCTTGTAAACAGGAAAGGAGGGAGTAGTTAACTAATGCAATACTTGGTGTTTTGCATTTACTCACTCCATAATTCTTTCAAGGATAACATCAGTGCATGCAATCACTATTGGAATGTGCTACAGCCTATGAGATTCTCGATTTCATAAATACAGAGTTCATTATTACTTCATAACGAATCATAGTATTTACACGCACTTGAGTAAATATAGGACAGCAAAACCACAATTGTGCTTATGATGAAGTTTAGAAATCTCCCAAAAAGTACATGCCTTCACCTCTCTAAGAAAATCATAACTAGTCATATATGGCTTGCAGTATTCAGTGAAAATCAAGTCCACATCATGTTCCTATATCCAAAGTTCATGATGTCAAATATGCCAAATATAGTAAGCAAGGAAAATAACTTCAATAAGTGTATATGTTCTATAGTAAACGAAAGTATGAGACGGTGACACGCTGCCTGCAGCGGGGCGACAGGAGCATCACGAGCCCATATTGGGCTCGTCCGGGCCTAGGTTGCCTGGTTTGCTTCTAATGTTGCATCTGGTCCGTTACTGCCGAGGGCGGGGGAGATTGGCCCCTCTTGCGTGGCTGTTGACTCTGTCGCTCTTTTTTGACGGTGTGCGATGGATCGTCCGGGGCCGTGGTTGGTTGGCAGTCGGGGAAATCTTTGTCGGCTTGACCGACAACGACGTAGTGATGCCCATGGGCGGCGACGTGCCTTCCTAAGGGCGTCGGGTATACCCCTTACCCCATGCCCCTTCATGTACCGGGGAAAATCCTGGGACAAGTCCGGGCAGCGTCATCGTCGTCGTGTTCCTTCTAGAAGGCCCTGCCTGGTATGCAGCGTTCCGGCGTGCTAGGAGCGTGGTGGAAATTTTCCGGTTGGGGCAATGGTTGCGGGTCATCATCATTTTCATTGATCCGACATGGTTGGCATTATTTTCTCTTTTTTTTCGTTTGGGCGTGCTTGTGCTGAGACCCCATCAGTTGTATCGTGTTGTTGATATATTAATATATAGCAGGGCGACAGCCTATTTTGAGGATTCAGTTAGTTCCATGAGCTTGGAGATTAGATTACACAGTCCGAGTGAGAGTACAAAGATTAGATATATACTCGTTGGGTTTCTATTTGATTTGATTTCTTGGATTTGTTCTTTGACTTGCTTGGAGCATAGATTAATTACATAGTCCAACTATGAACGAGTCTCATCTTTGTCAAAAAGAATGAACTAGTATCATCTCAAATAGTTAAGACCGATGATATATTCATGCTGCGAACTATTTGGTTGCTTGTCTTTGGTTTTCCTTAACGTTACCATGCTCAATTCTGTAACATGCTGTCCATTGCCAATTACAAGTCCGGGCAGTGTCATCGTCGTCGTGTTCCTTCTTGAAGGTGCTGCATGGTATGCTGCGTTCCGGAGTGCTAGGAGCATGGTGAGAATTTTTCGGTTGTCGCAACGGTTGCCGTTCATCATCATTTTCACTGATTCGATGTCGTTGGCATTATTTTCTCTTTTGTTTCGTTTGGGTGTGCTTGTGCTCAGACCCCAGCAATTGTATCGTGTGGTTGATATATTAATATATATAGCAGGGCGGAAGACTATTTTGAGCATTCGGTTAGTTCCATGAGCTTGGACCTTAGATTACACAGTCCGAATGAGTGAACAGAGATTAGATATATACCCGTTGGGTTTCTATTTGATTTGCTTTCTTGGATTTCTTCTTTGACTTGCTTGGAGCGTTGATTAATTACATAGTCCAACTATGAAGGACTCTCATCTTTGTCGAAAAGTATGAACTAGTCTCATCTCATATAGTTAAGACCGATGATACATTCATGCTGCAAACTGTTTGGTTTCTTGTCTCAGGTTTTCCTTAACGTTACCATGCTCAATTCTATAACATGTTGTCCATTGCCAATTACTGCTTGCTTGGTCTATATTTGGTTCATAACCTAATTATATATATATATATATATATATATATATATATATATATATATATATATATATATATACCAAAACTGATCAAACAATTTGCCCAACTTGATGCAATTGTGATAAACTAATAACTGATCCTACAGTCCTGCATCCAGGTCCGGGGGTGGTTGGGAGATTATTGAGAACAATAAGAAGAAATCAGGGCAAACATCTAGGAGGGGACAAAGGGTACCACGGACTTCATCCTCGAATGCTCCACCCAATACAACATGCCAAACTTGAATGGCAATGGATCTTCACATCCTTCAGGAAACAATTCGACTCCTCAACTTGAATGGCAATGTTCATCTTTGGGAACACGTAAGAAGTCTTTGCATTTTGAGGCGATATCTGCTCCTCAACTCCTTGTAGATGTGATACTTGATTTCCATCTTTCTTGGGATGTACTCTATCTGAAAGAAAGAAAAACTTCACACTTGAAGTATCGTTATGATTCAACATGGAGAGGGACCGATATTTCATATATAATTGGAATGTTTCATAGTATTAAAACAATGTTCCCAACATTTTCAAAAAATGTATAGAAGTTTCAAGTATATGTTTGTGACACTTTAATAATTGTTCGTACTATCTAAAATAAAGTTGTTCTCATAATTTCAATTGAAATGTTTTATCTCATTCCAAAAAATGTTTCAGCCATTTAAATGAAATATTTACACATTAAAAAATAAAAATATGTTCATGAATTTTTTAAATTGCTTTATAAAAGTTTTGAAAAATTGTATAATTTAAGAAAAAGTTTCATACCATTAACAAATTCACTCATTCATATGTGTGTCATAGTTTGTGTGTGTGTGCGCGCGCGCTCGTGAAAGTTGGCTCTCTCGCGTGTTGTACTAGCTTTCTACATATTAAGATGGGGCTCGCATTCGGAATTGTGGCCGGACCTGGCCATGATGGAGTAAGCAGAAGAGATTGAAGAGTTAGGAGAGGGGACGGGAGGGGACCTGAGAGGGCGAGAGGACTAAGGTTTTGACTAGGTTTTGTTAGACGCGGGTGGAGTTTTTTAGGGGAGTGGTGGGAGGCGTGGGCCATAGCAGGCCGATACGACGTGGCGGCAGTGTCCAAGCCTCGCCATACCCGCCCCACATACGTCTAGTTATGGGTTTTCCGGACAGCCCAAAGGGTTGGGCTGGTTGTGGGGCAGCATTGAGGGCTTTAGTTGTAAATGCTCTTATTCCTTTTTTTACTGGTAAATGCTCTTAAGCCTTGTCTCTAACTTAAGGAGGTGGGGTCGGTTTAATAGACATAAAAAGGTATTATCACTTGGTTCGAAAAAAATCGATAGGAAAGAACATGTATATACAAAATATCAAAACCGTAATGATGACATTATGTATTGATCTAACTCGTATATATAGAATAGTGCAGGGGAGAAAGATTTGAAGTAGTGGGCAGGTGGTAAAGGCTTTTAAATCTATTATTCTTTTATAACTCTTACTATCTGTAAATTAAGGGAAACAAATGAATCCGCAAAAAAGGGAAACACATAAATTTCCTTCTTTCTAATTGTATAGTCTACAAAGTAGAGACATGAGCTGGAAATAAAGGGGATGTCTACTTTGGTCGTCAGGGATTAAAGTGATTTCCATCCAGCTCAAAAGGAAGGAAAGTGGCAGCTCCGCTCAACACTAGAAGCAAGAGCAGAGCGAATCCTCACGATGTCTGGCAGTAGACGCAGCGGCGGGCCTCCTGGCAACGGAGAGAACCCCAGCGAGAGCCCCCCTCCTTGCCGCGGTTAGGAGATGTCCATGCTTCTTTGGCGATCCGCGCGATGGCTGGGGCTAGGGGCGAATCAATTGTTGCATCTGGTGATTTGTTTTTGCTCGATCCATCCATCGGGACAACGACTGATGAGGAGTGATTTGTGAATTAGGCATGATTATTTTATTATTATTATTGTTATTAGGTTTTGGTTTGTTTGCTTTTAAGGGGATTCAGTTAGTTGAAAATTTTCAAATCTGGCCGAGATTTCGGATCTCCCTCCCCCCACGTCATCTAACCGAGCGTGGCGACTAGGGGCTCTTCTCCCTCCTTACAGCGCCCCCGTTAACCCCCTCAACCCTTGTGGTGCCAGCGGCGAATGCCCCAACCCCTCCCCCTACCGCACCCCGCACGGCGATCTGGCTCGGGTGGAGGCGGCTTACGGCGGTGCCCCTTAGCCGTTCATGGTCCGGCGGCGGTGTGTTCTCTCGGGTAGCGCAGTGTCGGGTGTTGAGGTGGCAGTGGCGTGGTTGCTTGGCCGCGGGGCGGCTGGCGGCGGTGCCCTCTCAGCCCCGATCTAGGCCCTTTTGGGCCCCATTTGGGCTGAGCAGGCTATTTGGGTTTGCCTGCATCGTCTCCAGCAAAAGGAGGTGCGAATCATGCTGGTGGTGGTAGAGACACTGACACGCTGGCTACAGCTGGGCGACAGGTGCTTAATGAGCCCATTTTGGGGACGACCGGGCCTAGGTTGCCTGGTTTGCTTCTGATGTTGCATCTGTTTAGTTACCGCCGAGGTGGAGATTGTCCCCTTGCGCGTGGCTGCTGACTCTACCGCTCCTCATTGATGGAGTGCGATGGATCGTCCGGTGTCGTGGTTGGTTGGCAGTCGGGGGAAATCTTTGTCGGCTTGACCGAGACTGACGCAATGATGCCCATGTGCACCATCGTACCTTCCTTAAGGGTGTTGGGTATACCCCCTTCGCGTACCAGGGGAAACCCTGGGACAAGTCCGGGCAGTGTCGTCGTCGTCGTGTTCCTTCTTGAAGGTTCTGCTTGGTATGCTGCGTTCCGGAGTGCTAGGAGCATGGTGAGAATTTTTCGGTTGTCGCAACGGTTGCGGTTCATCATCGTTTTCACTGATCCGATGTCGTTGGCATTATTCTCTCTTCTGTTTCGTTTGGGCGTGCTTGTGCTGAGACCCCAGCAATTGTATCGTGTGGTTGATATATTAATGTATACAGCAGGGCGGAAGACTATTTTTAGCATTCGGTTAGTTCCATGAGCTTGGAGCTTAGATTACACAGTCTGAGTGAGTGAACAGAGATTAGATATATACCCGTTGGGTTTCTATTTGATTTGATTTCTTGGATTTCCTCTTTGACTTGCTTGGAGCGTAGATTAATTACATAGTCCAACTATGAAGGACTCTCATCTTTGTTGAAAAGTATGAACTAGTCTCATCTCATATAGTTAAGACCGATGATACATTCATGCTGCCAACTGTTTGGTTGCTTGTCTCAGGTTTTCCTTAACGTTACCATGCTCAATTCTATAACATGCTGTCCATTGCCAATTACTGCTTGCTTGGTCTATATTTGGTTCATAACCTAATTGTATATATACCAAAACTGATCAAACAATTTTCCCAACTTGATGCAATTGTGATAAACTGATAACTGATCCTACAGTCCTGCATCTAGGTCCGGGGGTGGTTGGGAGACTATTGAGAATAAGAAGAAGAAATCATGACAAACATCTAGGAGGGGACAATGGGCACCACGGACTTCATCCTTGAATGCTCCACCCAATACAACATGCCAAACTTGAATGGCAATGGATCTTCACATCCTTCAGGAAACAATTCGACTCCTCAACTTGAATGGCAATGTTCATCTTTGGGAACACGTAAGAAGTCAGAGTTTGCATTTTGAGGCGATATCTGCTCCTCAACTCCTTGTAGATGTGATACTTGATTTCCATCTTTCTTGGGATGTATCTATCTGGAAAGAAAAACTTCACACTTGAAGTATCGTTATGATTCAACATGGAGAGGGACCGATATTTCATATATAATATGGAATGTTTCATAGTATTAAAACAATGTTCCCAACATTTTCAAAAAATGTATAGAAGTTTCAAGTATATGTTTGTGACACTTTAATAATTGTTCGTACAATCTAAAATAAAGTTGTTCTCATAATTTCAATTGAAATGTTTTATCTCATTCCAAAAAATGTTTCAGCCATTTAAATGAAATATTTACACATTAAAAAATATGTTCATGAATTTTTAAATTGCTTTATAAAAGTTTTGAAAAATTGTATAATTTAAGAAAAAGTTTGGTACCATTAACAAATTCACTCATTCGTATGTGTGTGTCATAGTTTGTGTGTGTGTCTGCGCGCGCTCGTGAAAGTTGGCTCTCTTGCATGTTGTACTAGCTTTCTACTGATTAAGATGGGGCTCGCTGTTGGAGTTGTGGCCGGACCTGGCCATGATGGAGTAGGCACAAGAGATTGAAGAGGAAGGAGAGGGGACGGGAGCGGGCTGGAGAGGGCGAGACGACTAAGGTTTTGACTAGGTTTTGTTCGACGTAGGTGGAGTTTTTTAGGGGGAGTGTGGGTGACCTGGGCCATAGCAGGCCGATACGACGTGGCGGCAGTGTCCAAGCCTCGCCATACCCGCCCCACATACGTCTAGATATGGGTTTTCCTGATAGCCCAAACGGTTGGGCTGGTTGTGGGGCGGCTTTGAGGGCTCTAGTTGTAAATGCTCTGATTCCTTTTTTACGGGTAAATGCTCTTACTCCTTATCTATAACTTGGGTCGGTTTAATAAACATTAAAAGGTATTATCACGTGGTTCAAAAAAATTCGATAGGAAAGAACATGCATATACAAAATATCGAAACCGTAATAATAATATTATGTATTGATCTGACCTGTATATATAGAATAGTGCAGGGGGGGATTTGAAGTAGAGGGCAAGTGGTAAAGGCTTTTAAACCTATTATTCTTTTATAACTCTTATCTGTAAATTAAGGGAAACTAATGAAAGCAATAAAGGGAAACAAATAAATTTCCTTCTTTCTAATTGTGTAGTCTACAAAGCAGAGACATGAGCTGGAAATAAAGGGGATGTCTACTTTGGTCGCCAGGGTTTAAAGTGATTTCCATCCAGCTTAAAAGGAAAGGAAAGTGGCAGCTCCGCTCGACCCTAGAAGCAAGAGCAGAGCGAATCCTCGCGATGTCTGGCAGTAGACGCTGCGGCGGGCGTCCCGACAACAGCGAGAACCACGGTGAGAGCCCCCCTCCTTGCCGCGGTTCAGAGATGTCTATGCTTCTTTGGTGATCCGCGCGATGGCTGGGGCTGGGGGCTGGGGGCGAATCAATTGTTTCTCCTGGTGATTTGTTTTTGCTCGATCCATCCATCGGGGCAAGGACGTATGAGGTGTGATTTGTGAATTAGGCATGATTTTATTATTATTATTATTATTATTAGGTTTTGGTTTTTTTGCTTTTAAGAGGATTCATGCAGTTAGTTGAAAATTTCCAAATCTGGCCGAGATTTCGGATCTCCCTCCCCCCGTGTCATCTAACCGAGCGAGGAGACTAGGGGCTTATCTCCCTCCTTACAGCGCCCTCCTTAACCCCCTCAACCCTTGTGGTGCCAGCAGCGAATGCCACCCCGCCGCACCTCGCACGGCGATCCGGCTCGGTTGGAGGCGGCTGGCGGTGGTGCCCCTTGGCCTTTTACGGATCCGGCAGTGGTGTGTAGTCTCGGGTAGGGCAGTGTCGAGTGGTGAGGTGGCGGTGGCGGGGCTGCTTGGTCGCAGGACATCGCGTCGGCTGGCGGCGGTGCCCTCCCGGCCCAGATCTAGGCCCTTTTGGGCCCCATCTTGGCCTGAGCTGGACATGTTGGGTTTGCCTGCATCGTCTCCAGCAAAAGGAGGTGCGGCTCATGCTGGTGGTGGTAGAGACGCCGACACGCTGACTGCAGCGAGGCGACGGGAGCTTCACGAGCCCTTTTTGGGCACGGCCGGGCCAAGGTTGCCTGGTTTGCTTCTGATGTTGCATCTGGTCAGTTACCGCCGAGGGCGGTGGAGATTGTCCCCTCCTGCGTGGCTGCTGACTCTACCGCTCCTCATTGATGGAGTGCGATGGATCGTCCGGGTCGTGGTTGGTTGGCAGTCAGGGGAAATCCTTGTCGGCTTGACCGGCACCAACGCAGTGATGCCTGTGGGCGCCACTATTCCTTCCTTAAGGGCGTCGGGTATACCGCTTACCCCATGCCCCTTCGCATACCAGGGGAAACCCTGGGACAAGTCCGGGAAGCGTCGTCGTCGTGTTCCTTCTTGAAGGTGTTGCTTGGTATGCTGCATACCGGAGTGCTAGGAGCGTGGTGAGAATTTTCCGGTTGTCACAACGGTTGCGGTTCATCATCGTTTTCACTGATCCGATGTGGTTGGCATTATTTTCTCTTTTGTATCATTTGGGCGTGATTGTGCTAAGATCCCGGCAATTGAATTGTGTGGTTGATACATTAATATATATAACAGGGCGAAAGCCTATTTTGAGCATTCGGTTAGTTCGATGAGCTTGGAGCTTAGATTACACCGTCCGGGCGAGTGAACAGATATTAGATATATACCCGTTGGGTTTTTATTTGATTTGATTTCTTGTATTTCTTCTTTGACTTGCTTGGAACGTAGATTAATTACATAGTCCAACTATGAACAAGTCTCATCTTTGTTGAAAAGAATGAACTAGTCTCTGTAACATCCCAAAATTTTAATTTGGAATGTTATACACTAGATCATCATTGCATATCATATTTTATTGCATTTTGGTTGATCCTAGAAATTTCACACAACTCAAGGACCCTCGGAGAGAGTTGGGGATTTCGTTATTTTCATATTTGAGTTGTCTCAAATTTTGAAAATAGGATCATTTGATTTTATTTATTCTATCTTCAATTATTTCTATTAAAAATATGAGAGAGGGAATAAAATGACTTTCCCAAAATAAAGAAATATTGAGGATTTAATAAAAAAATCAAATAAGATTTTATTTCAGATTTATTTGCTATTTTATTTGAATTTAGGAAAAATGCGCGTTTTTCAAAATTGCATTTAGGGCCCAAATAAATGTTCATCCTGTGCGGCTTGATTTTAGAAGCCGGGGAAAATTTATTTCGGGATTTTTGGAGTCTGTTTAGTATTTCTTTTGTTTTTTCTTCCGAGCGTAATTATTTAAAAAAAGGGTCCAAACCGACCTTGGGCCGTAACCGGCCAATACCCTCCTGGCCGGGCCTCTTATAAGCCGCGCCCCGCCCCCAGCGAAAGCCCAAACCGCCGCCGCGCCGCCGCCGCCGCGCCACCCCGCCGCCACCGCCGGACCCACCGCCGCCCGCCAGACCGCCGCCACCGCCAGAGTCGCCGGAGGTAGTTTTTTTAGCTCCGGATTTTCTCGAAAAACCGTTCGGTTTTCTGACGGTTTTGCTCGTTTTTAGTTTCGTTTTTTAAATAGATCGGTTTTTCCGGTTTATTTAAATAGCGAGCGTTCGTCTGTTCGTTCGTTTTAACGAACGTTCGTTGTTTTTCTTTTTCTCAGATTTAATCCGCGATTTTTCTGATCGCGATCTCTGATCCGATTTTCGTTTTAGTCTAACTTTTCGCTCGTTTATCGGAATCAGGCAATTCAAGCGCCTGGAGTTTCGTCTCGAAACCCTCTTTCCGTTAAAGCAACTCAAACAAGTTTTTGCCACTATAAAAATTTCCCTATATCCAGAATAGTAAACGAAGCCTATTTCTTTTACCGTTTGTCTTTCGTTGTTTCGTTCGATTTGATTCTTTTTGCCAACCGGAGTTCTTAAGTTGAACTTTCTGGTTAGATCTCTTATTTGAGTTTTACCTGTGCATTAGTTGAGTACTTATTGTATGCTTGTTTGTTTGCGATAGAGTACCCGGAGTGCACCGCTTGCTACTTCGAATCGCTAGGTTTCTCGGATCATCAGCAAGGCAAGTAACACTTTGATCATGCTTTCCCACTACCCAGTTTTATTGCATTAGATCAATCCTCACACTTTGCATGATTAGGATCGAATTAAATTGTGGGTTTGGGAAGTAGATGAGGTAGTACCTATTACCTGTTATTATCAAACCTTTGGGAGTTACTTCTACGTTTGCTTATTATGCCATGCTATGCTAGTAGACGTGGATTGGGTGAGTGAAATCCATGACAGATGTGAGATTGTTAATTAATGGTTTACTTAAGGTGGCAACTTAAATACACATCTGGGTGGATTGAGGCACCTGGGTAATCCAGCGATTGCCTGTTTTTCTTTATGGACCGCCACCCAGGCTCAAATGGATCATGATTATTCATGCTAGAAACTTTCGTGTGCAGCCACAAGCTATTATGGGCTCTAGCATAGTTGATTAAGTTGTGCGAACTCTTACAGTGGTAGACTAGCAGATGTAGGGGAAAGTATGTGTAACGTTCTACCCGATCGTAAGGTGCTAGCGCTTCTGAAAGACTATGTCTCGGTCATCCGTCTTCTCAAACACCATGTAGTGCGAGAAATCAAACGGAGGCGATCGAGTCTTGTGGGGAAAAGTGCGCAAACCTCTGCCGAGTGTATAAACTAATCATGATTAGCTGTGTCCCCGGTTATGGACATCTTGAGTATCTAGTACCTGGATTATCATGTGAATCTCAACATGTTACTCTAAAATTTAATTTTGTTCAGTTTTGTTTAATGATGATGCTTAATTGGGATTGAGAATGCTGTCAACCATTCTCAATGTTTAACAACTACCATGATAGTTAAATAAATTTATTCCTTTGCAGTAGGGAAAAATTGGCTTTACGCAAAACTGTAACCATAGAGCTTTCCACCAGCCAAATATGCATATAGAATAGCTGTTTCATTCCATTATTCTCTATGTGTTACTTTGCCAGCATATTCCATGTGCTGACCCGTTTCGGGCTGCAACGTTAATGTTGCAGACTTTTCAGACGACGATTAAGGAGTTTTTAGGTCGTGGTTCTATACTCAGTGATGCCGTTGGAGTTGATGGACTCACTTATCTTCCAAGCCTTCCGCTGTTATCATTAGTAGATGGCCTTAAGCCATATTTATTGTAATAAGTTCTGTTTTGAGATACTCGATGTATTAAGTGTGTGATTGCTACTCTGTTATAAATCCTTCAAGTACTGTGTGGTGTCAGCATTACTGATCCAGGGATGACACCTGAGCATAGAGATTGGACCGTTTGAGGTCTGGTCGCTACAAGATGGTATCATAGCACAGACTGACTGTAGGACACGACCACTAAGCTAAAGACGTAGATCAGTACTCACTCTCTTCTCTTTCTGAATTCTCATCTTTTCTACTCTTTTACGATGGCGGATGCAAGGAACAAGTTCACGCAACCAGATGAAGATACGCCCTTTGGACGTCACTTGAAGGAAGTCACTAGATACCTGAACATAGGAGTACCAAGCTTCACCGGAACCTACAACGCCACTTTACCTAAAGAAGAGTGATGGATGATTCAAGTTCAAGTTCCAGGAAGGACGTTCATGCTAGTCACCGAGCCCATAGAGTTTTCTTTTGATGCACCAACTTGGAGTCTAGGAAAGAGCATGGCATCTCACATCACCATGGGACGTATTGGAGAAGTCTACTGCAAAGATCTTAAGGATACTATCTACCAGATTTGTGGGCGCCGAGATGAGCACTGGGAGATGATCAGCACCAGGAAGGATAGATCAACTGCAGCTTTTATCCAGGAGCTAAACCAACACATTCGACGTCAGGAAAACCAGATGTGTGCCGACATGATAGATCTGAAGAAGGCGAGGACAAGAATCAAGGAACTGGAGGAAGAGCTCAATGCTACATGTGAAGATTATGAAGAGGAAATCGAAGTACTAGTGGACAAAAATGCCGATCTAACCATGAAGATTGGAATATTCATGGGAGGCCCTACACCAGTAGAAGAAGACGAAGAACCCAAGGAGATTCGCCCAGAAGACTACATCATCATCAACGACATTGACTCAGATCCAGATGATAGCGATGATGACTATGTTGATGAAGCTGGAGCAGATATCATGGAGTCTGCAACCGAAGAATATTTTTAGTAGACCACCTCATCAGTAGTAGTAGCCCACCATGAAAATATAGTAGCCCGAGCACTTTTGCGATAGTTAGATCGATTGTATGCCCTTGTTTGATTGATTGAATGAAGTGAATTGTTTGCTTTTGCCTCATGTTCATATGGGTGGTGTTTTCTCTTTAGACCCCTCTCTATTCTTAAATCTCATCTTTTCTAAAACCCTCAGATGCCTCCGAGACGTGACCCCGGATTTACCTTCCCACCGGAGCTCACCCAATTGATCCAGCAGCAGAACACATTGATGCAGTTGCTAGTCCAGAATCAGAATCAGGGGAACAACAACAACAACAACAACCCACCACCACCACCACCACCTGTTGATCACTTAGCCCGTTTTATTAGGCTGAATCCGCCGGTGTTTTCCAGTAGCACCGAGCTGATAGTAGAAGATGATTGGCTCCGCAAGACAGCTAGGGAGTTGACCACAGCAGGATGCACAGATGCAGAGAAGGTGAAGTTTGCCGCACATCAGCTTGAAGGACCCGCAACATCATGGTGGGAGAATTTCACAGCCACTTTCCCTGTCGACACTGTCACATGGGACCAGTTTCAGTAGGCTTTTCGAACTGCCCATGTTTCAGCAGGAGCTATGGCCATGAAGAAGCGAGAGTTTCGCAACTTGCGCCAAGGAGGACGGACAGTTGGCCAGTATGTGGAGGACTTTAGTAAATTAGCACGTTATGCCCCAGATGACGTTGCTACGGATGCAGCTAAGCAGGATAAGTTTCTGGAAGGACTGAATGGTGAGTTGAGCATGCAGTTGATGGTAGCCACCTTTAACAGCTACCAGGAGTTGGTAGATCGTGCTCTCATGATTGAAGGGAAGCAGCAGCAGATTGAGAACCGCAAGAGGAAGTATGGACAAGGGAAGCACACTTCAGGAGCTCAGCAGAAGCCACGTTTTACCCCTAGACCGGGAGATCATTTTCAGCATACCCATGGAGGAGGTAGTCGCAATCCCAATGGCACCAAAAATGGTAATGGGAATGGAGGAAGCAACGGCCAGAATCGCACCAACCCATCGACCCCAGCCAAGAGAGACCTGAGCCAAGTCCCTTGCTTTAAGTGCCAGAAGACCGGACATTATGCTAATGAATGTCTCGTATCACAGAATAGAAATGGCAATGGAAGCTCTGGGAAGAAGCCGAACCCTTTCAACAGGGGACAGGTGAACCACATTAACGTGGAGGAAGTTGAAGAGCAGCCGGATGCAGTAATCGGTAAGTTTTTGGTTAAGTCTTTTACTGCACTCGTTCTTTTTGATACTGGTGCATCGCATTCATACATATCAAGGGGATTTGTGGATAAGTATAACCTGCCCACCAAAGTTCTTAGAACACCTATGTTAGTAAGCTCACCAGGAGCGGAGTATATGGCTAGCCAAGGATGTTTTCAAGTGCCATTAAGTATAGGTAGGCATGTGTTCCCCTTAGATTTGATAATATTGGAATCACAAGGTTTGGATGTAATTCTGGGTATGGATTGGTTGTCGATGTATGGAGGAAACATCGATTGCGCCAGTAAGTTGATCTTGCTTACCACCCATAAGGTAGAAGGATCAAGTATGTATCCCGGCATGTGCCGAAGAGGACTCAAGTAAATTGTTTAACAGGAGTTGTGCAGGAGGAAGTACCAGTAGTGAAAGATTTCCCCGAAGTATTTCCAGAAGAGTTGCCAGGCATGCCACCGGATAGAGATATTGATTTTTTGATTGAGCTTTTGCCAGGCACAGGGCCAATATCAAAGAGACCATATAGGATGCCTGCAAAGGATTTGGTGGAGATTAAGAAGCAAATTAAGGAGTTACTGGATAAAGGATACATTTGCCCAAGTTCATCGCCTTGGGGATCGCCAGTACTTCTAGTGGAGACGAAGGATGGATCGTTAAGGATGGTTGTTGACTATCGAGGATTGAATGAAGTAACCATCAAGAACAAGTACCCACTACCGATGATCAATGATCTGTTTGATCGATTGCAAGGAGCTAAGGTATTTTCCGAGATCGATCTACGATCAGGATACCACCAGTTGAAGATTCGAGAACAGGATATACCCAAGACAGCTTTTACCACCAGGTATGGGCTGTATGAGTATACCGTTATGTCATTTGGTCTGACTAACGCACCTGCATATTTTATGAACATGATGAACAAAGTGTTTATGGAGTTCTTGGATAAGTTCGTCGTAGTGTTCATTGATGATATCCTGGTTTACTCGAAGAATGAAGAGGAACATAAGGAGCATTTGCGTTTGGTTCTTGGTAAACTCAGAGAACATCAACTATATGCCAAGTTCAGCAAATGTGAGTTTTGGTTGAAGGAAGTTGGATTTCTCGGACACGTTATATCCGGAGAAGGTATAGCAGTAGATCCCACTAAAGTTGATACCATGACCAAGTGGGAAGCGCCAACAACAGTTGGAGAGATCCCGAGTTTTCTTGGACTCGCAGGATACTACCGGAGGTTTATTGAGAATTTCTCAAAGATTGCGAAGCCTATGACGGAGTTTTTGAAGAAGGATACCAAGTTCAAATGGATTGAGGAATGTGAGGCTAGTTTCCAAGAGTTGAAGAAACGTTTGGTTACCTCACCAGTGTTGACTTTACCTGATCAGACCAAGGATTATGAGGTGTACTGTGACGCTTCACGTCGAGGACTTGGAGCAGTTCTTATGCAGGAAGGAAGAGTTGTTTCATATGCCTCACGACAGCTTAAGCCTCATGAGTTGAATTATGCTACGCATGATTTGGAGTTAGCAGCCGTAGTGCATGCATTGAAGACTTGGAGACATTTTCTGATTGGAAACCATTGCGAGGTGTACACGGATCATAAGAGTTTGAAGTATATTTTCACACAGAAGGAGTTGAACCTCAGACAAAGAAGATGGTTGGAGCTCATCAAGGATTATGATATGAAATTGCATTATCACCCCGGAAAGGCTAACGTAGTAGCTGATGCGTTGAGCCACAAGAGCCATGTCAACACCCTAATGACAGGAGATTTACCAAGGGAGTTAGCCGAAAATCTCTGAGAGCTATGTTTGGAGATAGTTCCGAGAGGCTATGTAGCAGCACTGGAGATTCGGTCTACTTTGATGGATAAGATCAGAGAAGTCCAGAAGACTGACAAGGAGATTGCCTCCATAAAGGAGAAAATGAGCAAGGGAAAAGCTAAGGGATTTTGTGAGGATGAGCACGATACCTTATGGTTTGAAGACCGTGTCTATGTGCCCAATGACCCGGAGATCAGGAAGTTAATTCTGTAGGAGGCCCATGATTCACCATACTCAATTCACCTAGGAAATACCAAGACGTATTTGGATTTGAAGGATACTTTCTGGTGGACCGGAATGAAGAAGGATATTGCGGAGTATGTAGCAGTTTGTGATGTATGTCAGAGAGTAAAGGCAGAGCATCAGGAGCCATCCGGATTGCTACAACCATTGCCGATACCCGAATGGTAGTGGGATAAGCTAGGCATGGATTTTATTACAGGATTGCCCAGAACACATTCAGACTATGACTCGATATGGGTTGTAGTCGATCATTTGACAAAGGTAGCTCATTTCATTCCAGTGAAGACTACCTATACCAGTGCAAAGTTGGCAAAGATATATATGACCAGGATCGTATGTCTGCATGGAGTTCCAAGGAGCATTGTATCAGATAGAGGAACCCAGTTTACCTCAAAGTTCTGGAATCAGTTGCATGAGACTTTGGGTACCAGATTGGAGTTTAGCACAGCTTTCCACCCGCAGACAGATGGACAAACTGAGAGAGTCAATCAGATTTTGGAGGATATGCTAAGAGGTTGTGCACTAGATTACGGATCTAGTTGGGACGGGAATTTGCCATATGCAGAGTTCTCTTACAACAACAACTATCAATCCAGTTTGAAGATGGCACCTTTCGAAGCCTTGTACGGAAGGAGGTGCAGGACCCATTGTCTTGGGATGAAATTGGAGACCGCTAGTTGTTTGGACTAGATCTGATTAGGGAGTCTGAATAGAAAGTGAAATTGATTCGCGATAGGCTCAAGGTAGCCCAATCCAGGCAGAAGAGTTATGTAGATTCTAAACGCAAGGAGACAGTTTACGAAGTCGGAGACCGAGTTTATCTTCGAGTATCTCCACTTCGAGGAGTTAAGCGCTTTGGAGTTAAGGGAAAGTTAGCGCCACGTTTTGTAGGCCCATACCAAGTTTTGGAATGTATGGGAGAAGTAGCCTACAAGTTGGAATTGCCTGAAGGATTGTCGGGAGTTCACGACGTGTTCCACGTATCCCAGTTGAAGAAGTGCCACGCACAGATGTCTGATATACCACTAAGAGATACGGTACCACTGGAAGCAATTCAGTTGGACAGTGATTTGACCTATGAGGAGAAACCAGTTAAGATTCTAGAGTATGCCAGTCGAGTCACCCGCAGCAAGGTTATCAAGTTTTGCAAGGTTCAGTGGAGCCACCACACGGAGGATGAAGCCACCTAGGAGCGAGAGGAAGATTTGCTGAAGGTCCACCCTCACCTATTTTCTAGCCAACCCGAATCTCGAGGGCGAGATTCATCTTAAGGGGGGTAGGTTTGTAACATCCCAAATTTTCAATTTGGAATGTTATACACTAGATCATCATTGCATATCATATTTTATTGCATTTTGGTTGATCCTAGAAATTTTACACAACTCAAGGACCCTCGGAGAGAGTTGGGGATTTCGTTATTTTCATATTTGAGTTGTCTCAAATTTTGAAAATAGGATCATTTGATTTTATTTATTCTATCTTCAATTATTTCTATTACAAAAATATGAGAGAGGGAATAAAATGACTTTCCCAAAATAAAGAAATATTGAGGATTTAATAAAAAATCAAATAATATTTTATTTTGGTTTTATTTGCTATTTTATTTGAATTTAGGAAAAATGCGCGTTTTTCAAAACTGCATTTAGGCCCCAAATAAATGTTCATCCTGTGCGGCTTGATTTTAGAAGCCGGGGAAAATTTATTTCGGGATTTTTGGAGTCCGTTTAGTATTTCTTTCGTTTTTTCTTCCGAGCGTAATTATTTTTAAAAAAGGGTCCGAACCGACCTTGGGCCGTAACCGGCCAGGACTCTCCTTGCCGGGCCTCTTATAAGCCACGCCCCGCCCCCGGCCGAAGCCCAAGCCGCTGCCCCGCCCAAACCCTAACCCTAGCCGGCCCCGCGCCACCGCCGCGCCCCGCGCCGCCCCGCCCAAACCCTAACCCTAGCCGGCCCCGCTGTAACACCCTCGATGCGACTATAGCTCCCACGTGTCAAGGCACGACTTAGAGACATAATCGCATTGAAGGCATATGTCGCAAGTGAGGTAATCTTCACACAACCCATGTAATAAATAAGGGAAAGAGAAACATAGTTGGCTTACAATCGCCACTTCACACAATTACATGAATAAACATTACATCAATCAAATCCACTCATGGTCCGACTACGGAACCAAAATAGAAGAAGAACCCCAAATGCGACACGGTCCCCGATCGACCCCAACTGGGCTCCACTACTGATCAACTAGAATGAAATCAACACAAAGGACAAGATCTTCATCGAGCTCCTCCTGAGCTTGGTTGCGTCATCTGCACGGTCTCATCGGCACCTGCAAACTGGTTTTGGAAGTATCTGTGAGCCACGGGGACTCAGCAATCTCGCACCCTCGCGATCAAGACTATTTAAGCTTATGGGTAAGGTAAAGGTATGAGGTGGAGCTGCAGCAAGCGACTAGCATATATGGTGGCTAACATACGCAAATGAGAGCGAGAAGAGAAGGCAAAGCACGGTCGTTAAAAGTATGATCAAGAAGTGATCCTATAGCAACCTACGTCAAGCATAACTCCAACACCGTGTTCACTTCCCGGACTCCGCCGGAAAGAGACCATCACGGTTACACACGCGGTTGATTCATTTTAATTAAGGTCAAGTTCAGGTTTTCTACAACCGGACGTTAACAAATTCCCATCTGCCCATAACCGCGGGCACGGCTTTCGAAAGTTCAAATCCCTGCAGGGGAGTCCCAACTTAGCCCATGACAAGCTCTCACGATCAACGAAGGAATAGACCTCCTCCCGAGACGTTCTGATCAGACTCGGTATCCCGGTACAACAAGACATTTCGACTGGGTAAAACTAAACCAGCAACACCGCCCGAATGTGCCGACAAATCCCGATAGGAGCTGCACATATCTCTTTCTCAGGGCACACTCAGATTGTCGTAGGTACGGGTAAGCCAGCCTAGAGTTACCCTTGGTGGCCACCGGCAGCTGACAGGTTGGACCAACACTCAGAGGAGCACTGGCCCGGGGGGGGGGGGGTAAAATAATGATGACCCTTGGGCGCGCGAAACCCAAGGGAAAAAGAGGCTAGGTGGCGAATGGTAAAACCAATGTTGGGCATTGCTGGAAGAGCTTTACTTAAGGCGAACTGTCAAGGGGTTCTCATAATAGCCCAACCGCGTAAGGAATGCAAAATCCGGGAACATAACACCGATGTGACGGAAACAAGGGCGGCAAGAGTGGAACAAAACACCAGGCATAAGGCCGAGCCTTCCACCCTTTACCAAGTATATAGATGCATTAATTAAATAAGGTATATTGTGATATCCCAACAAGTAAACATGTTCCAACAAGGAACAACAACTCCATGTTCCAACAAGGAACAAACTTCAATCTTCACCTGCAACTAACAACGCTATAAGAGGGGCTGAGAAAAGCGGTAACATAGCCAATCAACGGTTTGTTAGGACAAGGTGGGTTAGAGGCTTGGTTCAACAAAGTAGGAGGCATGATAAGCAAGTGGTAGGTATTGCAGCATAGGCATAGCAAAAGAGCGAGCAACTAAGCAAGCAAAGATAGAAGTGATTTCGAGGGTATGATCATCTTGCCTGAGATCCCGCAAGGAAGAAGAACGAGTCCATGAAGAAGACAAACGGAACGTAGACGAACGGATCCTCACAACACGACGTTACCGGAACCAACCCGAAGAAGCAATCACCGGAAAAGAGCAAACAACATAGTAAACAACCAACACATAATCATGGCATGATGCACAATCAAGTATGATGCATGTCCAGTTTAAAGAGGCATGGCATGGCAAAATGCACAAGCAATCCTACAAATTAAGTGGAGCTCAATATGCAACGAGTTGCATATTGACGAAACACCACGACAAGTTATTTAGTTCGATCTCGTTTATGTACCCAACAAGATTAAATGTTGATTAACATGGAAAGAGGTGAAGCACAACAAAACTACCTATCTAGGCAAGTTTAAATGAGGCCGGAAGCAACGAACAACAATTCCGGAAAATCCTCATATGCATAAATTAGGTTTGGTACTGTTCTGCCCTAAACATTATTTTAGAGTTGTTAAACATGCAAAATAAGGCCACCATGTTAAACTAGGCAAAATTCTACCCCATTTACATATATAATTTATTAAATTCAGAGTTACGGTTAATTAGTTATGAATTAAATCATTTTAGCATGGCATAGGAGCAAATTAATGCAAACAACATTTTTAACATCTCAAACATATATGAAAGTTGGATATTATTAATCTACACAAAATTCTGAGCAAGTTTCATATATAAAACATTTTAATCCGATGCACGGTTAGTGAGTTATTAAATGCATGAACTAGGAGGACTTTTCTGCAAAACTAGCAATCTCTGGATAAATAGGAAAATCCCAGGCGCTGAAAAAAACATGATATGGGCCGAATCAAGATGGCCCAACAGGAGGAAAAAAACAGAGGCGGGGCGCTGGGGTGGCAGCTCACCATGGGCTCTTGGCCCAGCTGGAGGGGAAGCAGGCCGGCGATGCTGGGCCTTGGAGAGGAAGGCGGCCCACGCGAGCGAGGCGTCGTCCTCCTCGCGCCTGGCGCACGAACAGGAGCAGGGGTGGCGGCGCCCTAGGTCAACGGCGAGGCTTCAGCGGGTCTCCGGCGGAGGAGGGAGGCGAATCCCATCGGGGATGGAAGGATCCGGGCGGTGGGGGCAGATCCTGCCGGATCCGTCGCTGGAGCAGGGCGGCAGTAGGGAGCCAACGACGAACTCCATGGCGGTGGCGGCGAGGATCACTGGGGTTCGCCGGCGAGGGTGGTCAGCGAGGCGGCCGGCGATGGGGCTCTGCGGCGGCGTAGCTCCTGAGGCGGCGGGGCATGAGCGGGAGGCCGCGGGTAGGCGGCGGCGAGATGGGCCCGCGCGGGCCCGATCTGGGTTCCGCGGGCCGCGCGGTGGAGACGGCGGCGATCGATGACGTGGCAGGAGCGGATTGGCTGCGGCGGGCGGCGCGATCTCGTCCGTCCGGGACGGACATGTCCGGCGGGCGAGAGGGGAAGAGGATTAGGGTTTCATCCGCGAATTGATCCGAAATTTCGGGGAGGGGTGCTCTTTTATAGGTAGAGGGAGCTAGGAGAGTCCAAATGAGGTGCGGTTTTCGGCCACGCGATCGTGATCGAACGCTCTAGAAGATGGAGAGGATTTAGGATGGGTTTTGGGCCAAATTGGAGGGGTGTTGGGCTGCAACACACACGAGGCCTTCTCGGTCCCTCGGTTAACCGTTGGAGTATCAAACGAAGTCCAAATGGTACGAAACTTGACAGGCGGTCTACCGGTAGTAAACCAAGGCCGCTTGGCAAGACTCGGTCCAATCCGGAAATGTTTAACCCCCACACAAGAAAGACAGGTAGAAATGACCACCGGAGGAGAACGGAGCGCCAGAATGCAAAACAGACAACGGGGAAAATGCTCGGATGCATGAGACGAACACGTATGCAAATGAAATGCACATGATGACATGATATGCAATGCATGACACGCAAGCAATGACAAGGCAACAACATCGAATAACTGAACGACACCTGGCACATCGGTCTCGGGGCGTTACACCCGCGCCGCCCCGCCACCGCCCCGCCCCGCCGCCGGGCCGCCGCGCCGCCCCGTCGGAGTCGCCGGAGGTAGTTTTTTTAGCCTCCGATTTTTCTTGAAAAACCGTTCGGTTTTCCGACGGTTTTGCTCGTTTTTTTAGTTTCGATTTTTTAAATAAATCGGTTTTTCCGGTTTATTTAAATAGCGAGCGTTCGTCCGTTCGTTCGTTTTAACGAACGTTCGTCGTTTTTCTTTTTCTCGGATTTAATCCGCGATTTTTCTGATCGCGATCTCTGATCCGATTTTCGTTTTAGTCTAACTTTTCGCTCGTTTATTGGAATCAGGCGATTCAAGCGCCTAGAGTTTCGCCTCGAAACCCTCTTTCTGTTTAACAAACTCAAACTAGTTTTTGCCACTATAAAAATTGCCCTAGATCCAGAATAGTAAACGAAGCCTGTTTCTTTTGTCATTTGTCTTTTGTTGCTTCGTTCGATTTGATTCTTTTTGCTAACCGGAGTTCTTAAGTTGAACTTTCTGGTTAGATCTCTTATTTGAGTTTTACCTGTGCATTAGTTGAGTACTTATTGTATGCTTGTTTGTTTGCGATAGAGTACCCAGAATGCGCCGCTTGCTATTTCGAATCGCTAGGTTTCCCGGATCATCAGCAAGGCAAGTAACACTTTGATCATGCTTTCCCACTACCCAGTTTTATTGCATTAGGTCAATCCTCACACTTTGCATGATTAGGATCTAATTAAATTGTGGGTTTGGGAAGTAGATGAGGAGTACCTATTACCTGTTATTATCAAACCTTTGGGAGTTACTTCTACGTTTGCTTATTATGCCATGCTATGCTAGTAGACGTGGATTGGGTGAGTGAAATCCATGACAGATGTGAGATTGTTAATTAATGGTTTACTTAAGGTGGCAACTTAAATACACATCTGGGTGGATTGAGGCACCTGGGTATTCCAGCGATTGCCTGTTTTTCTTTATGGACCGCCACCCAGGCTCAAATGGATCATGATTATTCATGCTAGAAACTTTCATGTGCAGCCACAAGCTATTATGGGCTCTAGCATAGTTGATTAAGTTGTGCGAACTCTTACAGTGGTAGACTAGCAGATGTAGGGGAAAGTATGTGTAACGGTCTACCCGATCGTAAGGTGCTAGCGCTTCTGAAAGACTATGTCTCGGTCATCCGTCTTCTCAAAACCATGTAGTGCGAGAAATCAAACGGAGGCGATCGAGTCTTGTGGGGAAAAGTGCGCAAACCTCTGCCGAGTGTATAAACTAATCATGATTAGCTGTGTCCCCGGTTATGGACATCTTGAGTATCTAGTACCTGGATTATCATGTGAATCTCAACATGTTACTCTAAAATTTAATTTTGTTCAGTTTTGTTTAATGATGATGCTTAATTGGGATTGAGAATGCTGTCAACCATTCTCAATGTTTAACAACTACCATGATAGTTAAATAAATTTATTCCTTTGCAGTAGGGAAAAATTGGCTTTACGCAAAACTGTAACCATAGAGCTTTCCACCAGCCAAATATGCATATAGAATAGCTGTTTCATTCCATTATTCTCTATGTGTTACTTTGCCAGCATATTCCATGTGCTGACCCGTTTCGGGCTGCAACGTTAATGTTGCAGACTTTTCAGACGACGATTAAGGAGTTTTTAGGTCGTGGTTCTATACTAAGTGATGCCGTTGGAGTTGATGGACTCACTTATCTTCCAAGCCTTCCGCTGTTATCATTAGTAGATGGCCTTAAGCCATATTTATTGTAATAAGTTCTCTTTTGAGACACTCGATGTATTAAGTGTGTGATTGCTACTCTGTTATAAATCCTTCAAGTACTGTGTGGTGTCAGCATTACTGATCCAGGGATGACACCTGAGCATAGAGATTGGACCGTTTGAGGTCTTGTCGCTACAGTCTCGTCTCATATAGTTAAGACAGATGATATATTCATGCTGCCAACTGTTTAGTTGCTTGTCTCAGGTTTCCTTAACGTTACCATGCTCAATTCTATAACATGCTGTCCATTGCCAATTACTGCTTGCTTGGTCTCTATTTGGTTCATAACCTAAGTATATATACCTAAACTGATCAAACAATTTTCCCAACTTGCTGCCATTGTGATAAACTGATAACTGATAACTGATCCTACTGTCCTGCATCCAGGTCCGGGGTGGTTGGGAGACTATTGAGAATAAAAAGAAGAAATCAGGGCAAACATCTGGGAGGGGACAATGGGCACCACAGACTTCATCCTCGAATGCTCCACCCAATACAGCATGCCAAGCTTGAATGTCAATGGATCTTCGCGTCCTTCAGGAAACTATTTGGCTCCTCAACTTGAATGGCAATGTTCATATTTGGGAAAACGTAAGAAGTCAGATTTTGCATTTTGAGGCGATATCTGCTCCTCAACTCCTTGTAGATGTGATGCTTGATTTGAATCTTTTTGGGATGTACCTATTTGGAAAGAAAGAAAAACTTCACAGTTGAAGTATCGTTATGATTCAACATGGAGAGGGACCCATATCTCATATATAATAGGAAATGTTTCATAGTATTAAAAAAATGTTCCCAACATTTTCAAAAAATGTATAGACGTTTCAAGTATATGTTTGTGACACTTTAATAATTGTTCGTACAATCTAAAATAAAGTTGTTCTCGTAATTTCAATTGAAATGTTTTATCTCATTCCATAAAAAATGTTTCAGCCATTTGAATGAAATATTTACACATTAAAAAATATGTTCATGAATTTTTTTAAATTTCTTTATAATTTTTATAAAAATGGTATAATTTAAGAAAAGGTTTCGTACCATTAACAAATTCACTCATTCATATGTGTCTCGTAGTTTGTGTGTGTGTGTGTGCGCGCGCGCGCGCTCATGAAAGTTGGCTCTCTCACATGTTGTACTAGCTTTCTACATATTAAGATGGGGCTCGCATTCAGAATTGTGGCCGGACCTGGCCATGATGGAGTAGGCAGAAGAGATTGAAGAGGTAGGAGAGGGGACGGGAGGGGACCGGAGAGGGCGAGAGGACTAAGGTTTTGACTAGGTTTTGTTAGACGCTGGTGGAGTTTTTTAGGGGAGTGGTGGGTGGCGTGAGCCATAGCAGGCCGATATGACGTGGTGGCAGCGTCCAAGCCTCGCCATACCCGCCCCACATACGTCTAGTTATGGGTTTTCCGGACAGCCCAAACGGTTGGGCTGGTTGTGGGGCAGCTTTGAGGGCTTTAGTTGTAAATGCTCTTATTCCTATTTTATGGTTAAATGCTCTTACGCCTTGTCTCTAACTTAAGGAGGTGGGGTCGGTTTAATAGACATAAAAAGGTATTATCACTTGGTTCAAAAAAATCGATAGGAAAGAACATGTATATACAAAATATCAAAACCTTAATAATGATATTATGTATTGATCTAACTCGTATATATAGAATAGTGTAGGGGAGAACGATTTGAAGTAGTGGGAAAGTGGTAAAGGCTTTTAAATATATTATTCTTTTATAACTCTTACTATCTGTAAATTAAGGGAAACAAGTGAATCCGCAAAAAGGGAAACAAATAAATTTCCTTCTTTCTAATTGTATAGTCTACAAAGCAGATACATGAGCTGGAAATAAAGGGGATGTCTACTTTGGTCGCCAGGGTTTAAAGTGATTTCCATCTAGCTCAAAAGGAAAGGAAAGTGGCAGCTCCGCTCAACACTAGAAGCAAGACCAGAGCGAATCCTCACGATGTCTGGCAGTAGGCGCAGCGGCGGGCCTCCCGGCAACGGAGAGAACCCCGGTGAGAGCCCCCCTCCTTGCCGCGGTTCGGAGATGTCTATGCTTCTTTGGGGATCCGCGCGATGGCTGGGGCTGGGGGCGAATCAATTGTTGCATCTGGTGATTCGATTTTCCTCGATCCATCCATCGGGACAACGACTGATGAGGAGTGATTTGCGAATTAGGCAAGATTATTTTATTATTATTATTATTATCATTAGGTTTTGGTTTGTTTGCTTTTAAGGGGATTCAGTTAGTTGAAAATTTTCAAATCTAGTCGAGATTTCGGATCTCCCCCCCCCCACGTCATCTAACCGAGCGTGGCGACTAGGGGCTCCTCTCCCTCCTTACAGCGTCCCCCTTAACCCCCTCAACCCTTGTGGTGCCAGCGGTGAATGCCCCAACTCTCCCCTGCCGCACCCCACACGGCGAGCCGACTTGGGAGGAGGCGGCTGGCGGTGGTGCCCCTTGGCCGTTCATGGATCTAGTGACGGTGTGTCCTCTTGGCTAGCGCAGTGTCGGGTGTTGAGGTGGCGGTGGCGCGGCGGCTGGCGGCGGCGGCGTCCCGGCCCAGATCTAGGCCCTTTTGGGCCCCATCTGGGGCTGAGCAGGCTATTTGGGTTTGCCTGCATCGTCTCCAGCAAAAGGAGGTGCGGATCATGCTGGTGGTGGTAGAGACACCGACATGCTGACTACAACGGGGCGACGAGAGCTTAATGAGCCCATTTTGGGGACAACCGGGCCTAGGTTGCCTGGTTTGCTTCTGATGTTGCATCTGTTTAGTTACCGCCGAGGTGGATATTGTCCCCTCCCACGTGGCTGCTGACTCTACCGCTCCTCATTGATGGAGTGCGATGGATCTTCCAGGGTCGTGGTTGGTTGGAAGTCGGGGGAAATCCTTGTCGGCTTGACCGACACTGACGCAGTGATGCCCATGGGCGCCATCGTTCCTTCCTTAAGGGCGTTGGGTATACCCCCTTCGCGTACCAGGGGTAACCCTGCGACAAGTCCGGGCAGTGTCGTCATCATGTTCCTTCTTGAAGGTCCTGCTTGGTATGCTGCGTTCCGGAGTGCTAGGAGCATGGTGAGAATTTTTCGGTTGTCGCAACGGTTGCGGTTCATCATCGTTTTCACTGATCCGATGTCGTTGGCATTATTTTCTGTTTTGTTTCGTTTGGGCATGCTTGTGCTGAGACCCCAACAATTGTATCGTGTGGTCGATATATTAATATATATAGCAGGGCGGAAGACTATTTTGAGCATTCGGTTAGTTCCATGAGCTTGGAGCTTAGATTACACAGTCCGAGTGAGTGAACAAAGAGTAGATATATACCCGTTGGGTTTCTATTTGATTTGATTTCTTGGATTTCTTCTTTGACTTGCTTGGAGCGTAGATTAATTACATTGTCCAACTATGAACGACTCTCATCTTTGTCGAAAAGTATGAACTAGTGTCATCTCATATAGTTAAGACCGATGATACATTCATGCTGCCAACTGTTTGATTGCTTGTCTCAGGTTTTCCTTAACGTTACCATGCTCAATTCTATAACATGTTGTCCATTGCCAATTACTGCTTGCTTGGTCTATATTTGGTTCATAACCTAATTATATATACCTAAACTGATCAAACAATTTGCCCAACTTGATGCAATTGTGATAAACTGATAACTGATCCTACTGTCCTGCATCCAGGTCCGTGGGTGGTTGGGAGACTATTGAGAATAAGAAGGAGAAATCAGGGCAAACATCTAGGAGGGGACAATGGGCACCACAAACTTCATCCTCGAATGCTCCACCCAATACAACATGCCAAACTTGAATGGCAATGGATCTTCACATCCTTCAGGAAATAATTCGACTCCTCAACTTGAATGGCAATGTTCATCTTTGGGAACACGTAAGAAGTCAGAGTTTGCATTTTGACGCAATATCTGCTCGTCAACTCCTTGTAGATGTGATACTTGATTTCCATCTTTCTTGGGATGTATCTATCTGGAAATAAAAACTTCACACTTGAAGTATCGTTATGATTCAACTTGGAGAGGGACCGGTATTTCATATGTAATAGGAAATGTTTCATAGTATTAATAAAATGTTCCCAACATTTTCCAAAAATGTATACACGTTTCAAGCATATGTTTGTGACACTTTAATATTGTTCGTACAATCTAAAATAAAGTTGTTCTCATAATTTCAATTGAAATGTTTTATCTGATTCCAAAAAAATGTTTGTGCCATTTAAATGAAATATTTACACATTAAAAAATATGTTCATGAATTTTTTAAATTGCTTTATAATTTTTTTAAAAAATTGTATAAAAAATTAAAAAATTAAAAAATATGTTCATGAATTGTGTGTGTGTCTGCGCGCGTGAAAGTTGGCTCTCTCGCATGTTGTACTAGCTTTCTACTGATTAAGATGGGGCTCGCTGTTGGAGTTGTGGCCGAACCTGGCCATGATGGAGTAGGCACAAGAGATTGTAGAGGAAGGAGAGGGGACGGGAGCGGGCCGGAGAGGGCGAGACGACTAAGTTTTTGACTAGGTTTTGTTCGACGTGGGTGGAGTTTTTTAGGGGGAGTGTGGGTGGCTTGGGCCATAGCAGGCCGATACGACGTGGCGGCAGTGTCCAAGCCTCGCCATACCCGCTCGACATACATCTAGATATGGGTTTTCTGGATAGCCCAAACGGTTGGGCTGGTTGTGGGGCGGCTTTGAGGGCTCTAGTTGTAAATGCCCTGATTCCTTTTTTTACGGGTAAATGCTCTTACTCCTTATCTATAACTTGGGTCGGTTTAATAAACATTAAAAGGTATTATCACATGGTTAAAAAAAATCGATAGGAAAGAACATGCATATACAAAATATCGAAACCGTAATAATAATATTATGTATTGATCTGACCCGTATATATAGAATAGTGAGGGGGGGGGGAGATTTGAAGTAGAGGGCAAGTGGTAAAGGCTTTTAAACCTATTATTCTGTTATAACTCTTATTTGTAAATTAAGGGAAACTAATGAATCCACAATAAAGGGAAACAAATAATTTCCTTCTTTCCAATTGTATAGTCTACAAAGCAGAGACATGAGCTGGAAATAAAGGGGATGTCTACTTTGGTCGCCAGGGTTTAAAGTGATTTCCATCCAGCTTAAAAGGAAAGGAAAGTGGCATCTCCACTCGACACTAGAAGCAAGAGCAGAGCGAATCCTCGCGATGTCTGGCAGTAGACGCTGCGGCGGGCGTCGCGGCAACAGCGAGAACCACAGTGAGAGCCCCCCTCCGTGCCGCGGTTCAGAGATTGCTATGCTTCTTTGGGGATCCGCGCGATGGCTGGGACTGGGGGTTGGGGGCGAATCAATTGTTTCTCCTGGTGATTTATTTTTTCTCGATCCATCCATCGGGGCAAGGACGTATGAGGTGTGATTTGTGAATTAGGCATGGTTATTTTATTATTATTATTATTATTATTATTAGGTTTTGGTTTTTTTGCTTTTAAGAGGATTCATGCAGTTAGTTGAAAATTTCCAAATCTGGCCGAGATTTCGGATCTCCCTCCCCCCGTGTCATCTAACCGAGCGAGGAGACTAGGGGCTTATCTCCCTCCTTACAGCGCCCTCCTTAACCCCCTCAACCCTTGTGGTGCCAGCAGCGAATGCCCCCCCCCGCCGCACCCCGCACGGCGATCTGGCTCGGTTGGAGGCGGCTGGCGGTGTTGCCCCTTGGCCTTTCACGGATCCGGCAGTGGTGTGTAGTCTCGGGTAGCGCCTTGTCGGTTGGTGAGGTGGTGGTGGCGAGGCTGCTTGCACTACAAGAAATATGTCAACTAGTAACCTTCTGTCAGTGACCCTGAAAGAATTGGTCATAGATCTATGACCATTTGAGACCAATTGGTCAAAAGCTGTTCGAGGGGCTCCAAACTCTATGCGACCATTTTGGTCAGAAAGGTCGTAATTTCCTTACACGAAATGGTCATAAAGCAAACAACACTGATTCAATGCATTATTTCTAGCTAATCACGACCAATATAGATGGTCATAGCCTTGTAAATTGTGGTGCACACCAGTTTTACCTATGTGTCATGTCCATGTGTCATTTTTGCCTATATGTCATGCACATGGCACTGGTTTGAATCTACCACTTACAAATGGGCCCCACCAAACTAACATGGAGGACCCACCAATAAACTGACTCCAGGTCCCACCATTGAACTGACTCGTTGGCCCCACTGACCCGACATGCGGGTCCCACCACCGACCTGACGGGTAGGACGACCTGACCACACAGCACCCGCCAACTGACATGCGGGTCCCACCACTTACCTGACAAGCAGGACCCACCAACTGGCATGAGGCATCACCACTGTCAATGGAGAAAAGTAAAAAAGAAACATGGGCAACGGGGGATACGAACCCGCGCCGCAACAGAAAAACCCGCAGAGCCATACCACCACGCCACCATCTCGGAAGTGATATGCTGCCGCAATCCATTATTTTATAGATAAGATCGTTTCCTGGGCTTGGGCCTAAGCCGTGATAGGCCTCCCCTTCTCTCCTTCTTTTTTACATTAACAAAGCGGTCCGCCGAGTGGGCTCACGGCCCATAGCCTATTAGCAGGCGTTTTTAGGTATGAAATGTATGCTTATTATTAAAAAAATATGTTTCATTTCTTCTTCTTTCAAATAATTTGGGATTTCAAAAAAGTTTCAAACATAAAAATGAATTTGTTAGAAAAATGTACGTGAAATCATAAAATGTACGCGGACTAAAAGAAGTTCATGATTTTGAAGAAATGTTCGCGTATTGAAATCATGCTTGTGAATTTGACCCAAAATTTTTGAATTCAAAAAATGTTCGTAATTTTTTCATAAAAAAGTTCACAAAAATGATTGTAAATTTCAAAAAAAAAATCATTAATTCAGAATCATCATTTCCAAGTTTGTAATTTTTTTATTAACTATGTGACAAATGTGATGCAACGCTAAGTTTTTTTAATTTTCATGATTTTTTCAACTTCTCATGTATAAGAAATTTTTTATACAAAAATATATAATGTATACTAAATGGTTTATCATGTATTTTAAAAAATTTAATCGAAGCATTGGAAAAAATATGTTAAACATTTTGTGATTAAATGTTGACGAAGTATTCAAAAAATCTTAAACTTGCACTCCAAAATGTTAAATATGTATTGAAAATGGTGTCGTTCCACTTTGCAACAAATATTTTCGAAGTTTTTCAAAAAAAAAGTATTTAAAAATATTAAACTTTGTTTGAAATTGAGGAATTAGTGAAAATTTTGTCAATTTCACGAGAGGTGTATGGAAACCTTTTTACATGAAACCATTTGGTGATTTGTACATGAAATGTGGTCTAATGTTTTGTAACAAATATTTGGAATGTGAAGGAAGTACCATTTTTATATATCCAAATGACATGAAATTAATACAGTTCCTTCATATGCCAAAATTATCACCCTCCTTCAAATTGTAGCTCAGTCAAATCATCTACGTAAGCCCAGGTTCAATTTCTATTTTATGGCCAGATTGGCACATTGCAAAGAAAGTGTTATCTAGAACCCTCCTATTTTATGGCCAGATGACGCAGCTGCAGGTCAAATTTGACCCGCTTCCTGCTGAATCGGCGGGAATTTGTCTTTTTCACCAGAGGTGGATAAAAGCTTTGGATACACAACCATTTTGTCAATTGTGCATTAAATATGGCCTAGTATTTTATAAAAATGAATTGGTACAAATTTGCAACAAATATATGGTAGGTCCTTCACAAAAAAAACTCATTTCGGGCACTCAAAAAATGGAAAATGAATTTTTCGTCCAAAGGAAATGAAAAGTTCCTTAGGCAACATTGTTTGTCATTCCAAGATGCACCGTTGTGCACGATATAAGGTCATTTGAACAAACCATGCCATGAATGTGGCCATAAGATTGATCATTTGGCTTGAAAGCCATGAATCTTCACACATGATAGCTCATTTCTGAGAACACTTTTTAAAAATAATTGACATATTACAAGTTTATTATTTTTCCTGGAAACTTGGCCACATATAATGACATAATGCGAAGGTTTTCCAATTTTTTGAATTTTTTTTGAATTTTCTATGCCCGTTTCAAAACATGGTCTAAACGGCGGGCTTGACCGTTCCTAGCTAGTGGTTGAATCTTGGATTTTTTTTGATGTTTCTCTGATTAAATAGATACTTATGTACCTAGAAATGATTTTTTGGAAAAAATAAAGAGATAACTACGAGGCAGCTATAGTTCAAATTTGACCCGCTTCCAGCTGAATCGGCGGGAATTTGTCTTTTTCATAAGAGGTGGATCAAAACTTTTTACACCCAACCATTTGGTCAATTGTGGTTTAAATATATCCTAATATTTTAGAAAATTGATTTGGTACAGTTTTACAAAAATTTATGGTAGGTCCTTCACAAAAAAAACTCATTTCGGGCACTCGAAAAATGGAAAATGAATTTTTCGTACAAAGAAGATGAAAAGTTCCTTAGGCAACATTGCTTGTCATTCCAAGATACACCGTTGTGCACGATATGAGGTCAATTGAACAAACTATGCCATGAATGTGGCCATAAGATTGATCATTTGGCTTGAAAGCCATGAATCTTCACACATGATAGCTCATTTCTGAGAACACTTTTTAAAAATAATTGCCGTATTACAAGTTTATTATTTTTCCTGGAAACTTGGCCACATATAATGACACAATGCGAAGGTTTTCCAATTTTTTTGATTTTTTTTAAATTTTTTATGCCCGTTTCAAAACGCGGTCTAAACGGCGGGCTTGACCGTTCCTAGCTAGTGGTTGAATCTTGGAAATTTTTTGATGTTTCTCTGATTTAATAGATACTTATGTACCTAGAAATGATTTTTGGAAAAAATAAAGAGATAACTACGAGGCAGCTATAGTTCAAATTTGACCCGCTTCCAACTGAATCGGCGGGAATTTGTCTTTTTCATGAGAGGTGGATCAAAACTTTTTACACCCAACCATTTGGTAAATTGTGGTTTAAATATGTCCTAGTATTTTAGAAAATTGATTTGGTACAATTTTACAACAAATATGTGGTAGGTCCTTCACAAAAAAAACTCATTTCGGGCACTCGAAAAATGGAAAATGATTTTTTCGTACAAAGAAGATGAAAAGTTCCTTAGGAAACATTGTTTGTCATTCCAAGATGCACCGTTGTGCATGATATGAGGTCATTTGAACAAACTATGCCATGAATGTGGCCATAAGATTGATCATTTGACTTGAAAGCCATGAATCTTCACACATGGTAGCTTATTTCTGAGAACACTTTTTTAAAATAATTGCCGTATTACAAGTTTATAATTTTTCCTAGAAACTTGGCCACATATAATGACAGAATGCGAAGGTTTTCTAATTTTTTGATTTTTTTTGAATTTTTTATGCCCGTTTCAAAACGCGGTCTAAACGGAGGGCTTGACCGTTCCTAGCTAGTGGTTGAATCTTGGAAATTTTTTGTTGTTTCTCTGATTAAATAGATACTTATGTACCTAGAAATGATTTTTGGAAAAAAATAAAGAGATAACTACGAGGCAGCTATAGTTCAAATTTGACCCGCTTCCAGCTGAATCGACGGGAATTTGTCTTTTTCATGAGAGGTGGATCAAAACTTTTTACACCCAACCATTTGATCAATTGTGGTTTAAATATGTCCTGGTATTTTAGAAAATTGATTTGGTACAATTTTGCAACAATTTTTTGGTAGGCCCTTCACAAAAAAACTCATTTTGGGCACTCGAATAATGATTAAAAATAGCTACAAAGATAAAAAATTGCATGCAAACTGGCTATCATCCATAAAATATGGTCTAAATTGATAGAAAATTTTAGTTGTGCCATTTTGCAAAATACTTTTGATAGCTACTTCACAAAACCCTCCTAGTTTTAGTACTTAGAAACTATTCTAAATCATAGTTTTTCTGAACCAATCAGAGCTCTTCACACGGATCACCCCCCTTAGCCGATCTCCATATCCGACGGATCCAACGTCTCTCATGTCCCCTCTCAACCCAACCCAACCCAAACCCTAGCAGCCCCCTTCTCCCACATCGTCGCCGCCACCCACCCCGATCCCATCCCTCCCCTCGTCTCCCTCCCAAGCCCAACCCACTTCCTCTGCCCTCTTCCTCGATCTCGTGGCCGCCGCCGCCGCCCCTCATCTCCACCGGCGCTGGGCTTCCCCGCCGGCGACCTCGCTGCCCTTCTCCCGCACCGTTGCCGCCCCCACCCTCGCGCGCCAACGAACGGACCAATCCCAAATCCTCGAACCCTACCCGCCGCCCCGTCCCTCTGACCCGGATCCCCCTCCATGCGGCCGGACGACGGCGCCGGCGCCGGCGATCGCGACGAGCGCCTCTTCGCGGGCGTGCGCTTCGCGCTCGTCGGCTTCGACCCCGCCTCCGAGTCCCAGGTGCGCCCGCCCGCCTGCCTCGACGCGGTTCCCGCTGCCATGCCCCCTTTTCATTTTGGATTTTGTCGCGCAGCGCCTCATCTCACCGGCCTGGCGACCATAGGCAGTCCACGGCCAGGATGGCGGCGTGCCCCGCCGCGACCACGTATGCGCATGGCACTCGTCGCTGTCGACGTCCCCGGAGTTGGCGCAGGAGGGGCTGGCCGGCGTCCCACGTCGACGTCCTCCTCCCTCTTCTCTTGTGTGACTTGGAGGAGACCAGGGCGCCGCCCATCGCGGTCGTCGTCATTCACCTCTGCTCCAGCATCGAGGCCATCAACCTCGGGAACCCGCTCCTCGACCGCACCGTCGACGGCTTCCTCAAGATCGGCGCCGTACGTGCCCCTTCCTCCCTCCTCTTCCATCCAATGTCTGTATGTTGAAATGTGTCTGACTCTGATCCAATGTACGTGTGCAGGTCGGCGCCTGCAGGGTGGTCACCGAGGACGCCTTCGACTGCATCCACTGGGGTAAAAATCACGCGCATCCCGTCTCTCCTACTCTATCTAGTATACAAACGGTGTTGTTAGCCACAAGATCTGGATTTATTTCTGCGGATGTTGGTTAAGTTTGCTTCAGGCTATTCTACTAGTTCCACTAGTAATGCACTGATAGGCAGATGATATATTCTAACCTGGAACTGACTAAATGTTCAGTACTTCAGGCTATTTCAATAGCATTGCCTAGTTTCGAGCAAACTCTCGTAGAATAACTGTAGATAAGCAGTTGGGAAGTGGGTTTATTATCAAAATGTTGATTTAGATATGATTAGTAGATACCCATGTTCCAGGAAATTGTTTTGTTCAGTTTCATGTCCCAGCAAATTAAACCATGCATCAGATTTGGGAATGAAAACAGATAGTGGCCTGCAGGCTGTAATAACAAGATATTTGTTCACTACATAATCTAGGAGCATTGCTCGAAATAATTCAGGCTCCTTGTTTGTACTGCAGCACTACTGGACTATTAAATTTATGTAAGCCACTATGTGACCAGTATGTGATCAAATTCTAGCGCTCTGCTTACTGTATATAAGCCGACTCTCTTTACTAGTTATTCTAATGAGGCCTATGAAGTTACTGTATATGACTCAGATCTGACGCTTTTGTTGTGTGTCTGGTTTTTCAGGATGTGGGTGGTGCAGTGGCCGCAAGAACACGCTCGGCAGCGTCTAGGCCGGGTCAGGGCGGCTGACAGTGGTGGCTACTTCCTTACAAGGACTACAAGCTCGCCCATGACTACACGACCCTCCAGGTCCCGTCTGCATGCCCGCTCCCTCCTCCCTGCCTCCTGCAGGTACCTGTTTAGGCCGCAAGCGGACCTGACATGCTTATGAGTTCAGCATATGCGCTGTGTTATGTTCAGCTTCTTATGTGTCATGGAAATGTCCTTGTGTTGCATAGTAGGCCCTGAATTATTCATGTTGCTGGCGATGAGATGACATGCTTATGAATTATTCATGTTGCTTCCTATGTAAGCTTGCTAATGAATATGATTGACTTAATGAAACTGATGTCAATGCACTTGCGCACGGTTTTGCACCTGATGCTGGTTTTGCACCGATGCTGGTTTTGCCTGGATGTGCAGCAGTCGTCTTGTTTGATTGTTAATTGCTGGGTGCTGGCTGGCGTACAATTTAATTTTTCTGCATGGTTGCTTAGTGCAGCAGCACTTGGAAATGTGTAGCAGTGAGTGCACTTGCTAGTTAGCCCACTTAGCATTAGTATGATATTGAAAGACTATTGTGCCTCCTGATTTTATGCCTGTTCAATCAAACGCTCAATTTACTTGCTTTGACGTAATTCCTGGATTCCTGACTAGGGTTATCCTAGCCTATTTATTTATTGTGAGCGAGTTACTTTTTTGTACCCTTTTTGGATCATCCATTCCCTGTATCTGAGGCCTGAGCCAGTGTGTGTTCAGGTTCATTCTTTTTGTGTCCCTTTCAAAGTGTTCATATGGTGGTGTGTCATCGAGTACCAGTGTGCTGCTGTTAGCCGTTGATATGCATGGTGGTGCCTGCTTATGTCTGTTCATATGTAGAATCTCTGGCTGATGTTTGTTTTGATTGATGTGCGTTCATTACCAATTCCTGAGGATGATTTGTGTTCCTCATGGCGATTAGTCTCGGACGCTACAAGCTATTCTCTGTTGTGTGGTATATCCTGATTGGTGGCATTCTATGTGCCAACTTATCCTGGAAACGACACATACATTCATATGCAGTCCTCTGTAATTTTTCTTTTCTCTGTGTTAAATGATCTAAATGTGCGGACCAAATGATCTCATAGTTTGAATGCACCATAGTTTTGCATAACCTTGGTACATTTACATGCACACGCATACACATTTGACTGCTGAGTGTTTGAATTATTGGAATGTGGGGGTTGGTCTGTTTATTCCCATGTTCTTAAGTTTTGTGTATTTAGACTGTAACTCTTAAGATATCATTGTAGCTATAAGTAGACAACAAGTTACCAGCAGAATGTAATGGCTGTCTAATTATCACTTTAATTTTCTCCCAAATGACTGTAAGTGGACTGTACGTTGTGACACCACTGATGCCAGACCTTCAAACAGTAGTTTGATGGATCTGTAGGTTTTTTTGGGGCTGTGGTATTACAATAGTTGTAGCTCACATGTTTGAAACCAGGTCCAGTTCCAACCCGATTAGGATTGGCCTTTTAGCAGCATGGATTTACCAAGTTGGGATGTTGGGATAGTTGGATTCCTGTTGTCTCTTGTAGCACCAAATGCTAGTATGTGTTTTACTAAAGTCATCAGATAGTTAACTCATTGTGAGATGTCCACACTTGTTTTGTTAACAAACATGAACTGTTAAGTCATCTATTCCTGGCTGTTTCTTTTGTTTAGTATATACGTGTGCTTTCTGTTCTTTTGTTCTATTCACTGTGTGAGTATAGTTTCTTGTTGGCACCAAGGTGTTTGAGATGGTCTTCCTGTTGGTGCATGAGGAAGAGGAAGTGAAGTCATTGATTTGTCCACCGAGGAAGAGGAAGCGTGAAGTCTTTGATTTGTCCAGAGGGTAAGTCCTCGGTCTGTCCCACTCTTCCTTTGCTATGTGATTGTGACCCCCATGTGTTATCTACTTATCTAGACACTTTGGTTCATATACTATTCTTGTGATTTTCCAATGCTCTGCCAAAAAATGAATCTGTAACCTTTAATGAATTCAATGTATGATCGTGATGAGAATGAATGAATGAATGATATCATACCAACTTGTTTTTGCCCTTGATCAGTATCATTTGTGGTAGCTCCTAAGCAACATGATCTTTTTCTTGCTCCGAGATCCCAAGTGTGGTGTTGTACTTTTGTTGTGCTTGGTTGATGTCCTGCTAGCTGCTACTGTTAATTGTTACTACCATGATGTTAACACTGCTTAGAATATGTTCTGCGCCTTAATTCTACTAGTATTTGTTGTCAAAAGCATGATTGTATTGTGAGCCATCAATTTCTTGGAGTCTTCTTAGAGCTTGCTGGCATTAGGATCGACCCCTAGCTGCTTGTGTATTTGTTTATTATTTTGTTCAATATTCTTTTCCTAGTTGTTGTATGTTTGAGGATATTTCTTTCATTCTGAATTCACAGCCATGATAATGATCGTTTCCTGTCTTTTACAGGAGCTCCATGCTCAAGAAGTTGGAAAAGGGAACGCTTCATCTTTGTAGCTAATTATATGTTCCTGGATGATGTGAATGGCTGTTATAGTATTTCATAGCAGCACTTTTGTAGTTGTTATAAATTCCTGGATGATGTGAACTATGGCATGATTGTAATATATATAATATACTCATTTTGGTCGCCATTTATGAAAATTTGTGTGATTGGGGCTCTCTGGACCAAAATACTGGTTACTTTATTGTTGATACTTTATTGTTGATATGTCGGAAATGAAACATATACTATTTGGGCCCTAAAAAGGCCACAAATCAAACAATTCAGGAAAAATGAACAAAATTACTAAAAGAATCAATTGTGAAAAGGCGATGGCCAAGTAAATAAAAAGGCTTAGGCCCAAAAATGAAATAGATCACAAAAAGGCCATGATCCATGAAATAAAAAGGCCAAATTGTTGGGCCAGGCCCATGTAGCTAGAGAAAATTAATAGAGAAAATATATAGTAAAAAGGCCGAATTGTTGGGCTAGGCCCATGTAGAAAATCGAATTGGACCGGGCTGAATCTTGTGCCACATCAGATTGCCACGCTGGATGCCTACGTGGCCTGGGGAGATTGCTAGTGACCAAAACGCCATAGTAGACGTATTTTGGTCATAAACGTTTACGACCATTCCAGAAGAAAGGTCGCTAATGTCAGTTTATGACGGCCAGCTTTTGACCTTATGTTTTTGGTCACAAAAAGGTCACAAATGGAAATTTGTGACCATTCAGTGACCAATAGTGGTGGTCACAAGTTGACATATTTCTTGTAGGGTTGGCCGCAGGACATCGCGTCGGCTAGCGGCGGTGCCCTCCCGGCCCAGATCTAGGCCCTTTTGGGCCCCATCTTGGCCTGAGCTGGACATGTTGGGTTTGCCTGCGCCGTCTCTGGCAAAAGGAGGTGCGGCTCATGCTGGTGGTGGTAGAGACGCCGACACACTGACTGCATCGAGGCGACGGGAGCTTCATGAGACCTTTTTGGGCACGGCCGGGCCTAGGTTGCCTGGTTTGCTTTTGATGTTGCATCTGGTTAGTTACCGCCGAGGGCGGTGGAGATTGTCTCCTCCTGTGTGGCTGCTGACTCTACCGCTCCTCATTGATGGAGTGCGATGGATCGTCTGGGGTCGTGGTTGGTTGGCAGTCAGGGGAAATCCTTGTCGGCTTGACCAACACCGACGCAGTGATGCCTGTGGGCGCCACTATTCCTTCCTTAAGGGCGTCGGGTAATCCCCTTACCCCATGCCCCTTCACGTACCAGGGGAAACCCTGGGACAAGTCTGGGAAGTGTCGTCGTCGTGTTCCTTCTTGAAGGTGTTGCTTGGTATGCTGCGTTCCGGAGTGCTAGGAGCGTGGTGAGAATTTTCCGGTTGTCACAACGGTTGCGGTTCATCATCGTTTTCACTGATCCGATGTGGTTGGCATTATTTTCTCTTTTGTATCGTTTGGGCGTGCTTGTGCTGAGACCCCGACAATTGAATCGTGTGGTTGATACATTAATATATATAACAGGGCGAAAGCCTACTTTGAGCATTCGGTTAGTTCGATGAGCTTGGAGCTTAGATTACACAGTCCGGGCGAGTGAACAGAGATTAGATATATACCCGTTGGGTTTTTATTTGATTTGATTTCTTGTATTTCTTCTTTGACTTGCTTGGAGCGTAGATTAATTACATAGTCCAACTATGAACAAGTCTCATCTTTGTTGAAAAGAATGAACTAGTCTCGTCTCATATAGTTAAGACGGATGATATATTCATGCTGCCAACTGTTTAGTTGCTTGTCTCAGGTTTCCTTAACGTTACCATGCTCAATTCTGTAACATGCTGTCCATTGCCAATTACTGCTTGCTTGGTCTATATTTGGTTCATAACCTAAGTATATATACCTAAACTGATCAAACAATTTGCCCAACTTGCTGCCATTGTGATAAACTGATAACTGATAACTGATCCTACTGTCCTGCATCCAGGTCCGGGGTGGTTGGGAGACTATTGAGAATAAAAAGAAGAAATCAGGGCAAACATCTGGGAGGGGACAATGGGCACCACAGACTTCATCCTCGAATGCTCCACCCAATACAGCATGCCAAGCTTGAATGGCAATGGATCTCCGCGTCCTTCAGGAAACAATTCGGCTCCTCAACTTGAATGGCAATGTTCATATTTGGGAAAATGTAAGAAGTCAGATTTTGCATTTTGATGCGATATCTGCTCCTCAACTCCTTGTAGATGTGATACTTGATTTGAATCTTTTTGGGATGTACCTATTTGGAAAGAAAGAAAAACTTCACAATTGAAGTATTGTTATGATTCAACATGGAGAGGGACCCGTAGTTCATATATAATAGGAAATGTTTCATAGTATTAAAAAAATGTTCCCAACATTTTCAAAAAATGTATAGACGTTTCAAGTATATGTTTGTGACACTTCAATAATTGTTCGTACAATCTAAAATAAAGTTGTTCTCGTAATTTCAATTGAAATGTTTTATCTCATTCCATAAAAAATGTTTCATCCATTTAAATGAAATATTTACACATTAAAAAATATGTTCATGAATTTTTTGAAATTGCTTTATAATTTTTATAAAAAATGGTATAATTTGAGAAAAAGTTTCGTACCATTAACAAATTCACTCATTCATATGTGTGTCATAGTTTTTGTGTGTGTGTTTGCGCGCGCTCGTGAAAGTTGGCTCTCTCGCATGTTGTACTAGCTTTCTACATATTAAGATGGGGCTCGCATTCGGAATTGTGGCCGGACCTGGCCATGATGGAGTAGGCAGAAGAGATTGAAGAGGTAGGAGAGGGGACCGGAGAGGGCGAGAGGACTAAGGTTTTGACTAGGTTTTGTTAGACGCGGGTGGAGTTTTTTAGGGGAGTGGTGGGTGGCGTGGGCCATAGCAGGCCGATACGACGTGGTGGCAGCGTCCAAGCCTCGCCATACCAGCCCCACATACGTCTAGTTATGGGTTTTCCGGACAGCCCAAACGGTTGGGCTGGTTGTGGGGCAGCTTTGAGGGCTTTAGTTGCAAATGCTCTTATTCCTATTTTATGGGTAAATGCTCTTACACCTTGTCTCTAACTTAAGGAGGTGGGGTCGGTTTAATAGACATAAAAAGGTATTATCACTTGGTTCAAAAAATCGATAGGAAAGAACATGTATATACAAAATATCAAAACCTTAATAATGATATTATGTATTGATCTAACTCGTATATATAGAATAGTGCAGGGGAGAACAATTTGAAGTAGTGGGCAAGTGGTAAAGGCTTTTAAATCTATTATTCTTTTATAACTCTTACTATCTGTAAATTAAGGGAAACAAATGAATCTGCAAAAAGGGAAACAAATAAATTTCCTTCTTTCTAATTGTATAGTCTACAAAGCAGATACATGAGCTGGAAATAAAGGGGATGTCTACTTTGGTCGCCAGGGTTTAAAGTGATTTACATCCAGCTCAAAAGGAAAGGTAAGTGGCAGCTCCGCTCAACACTAGAAGCAAGAGCAGAGCGAATCCTCACGATGTCTGGTAGTAGGCGCAGCGGCGGGCCTCCCGGCAACAGAGAGAACCCCCGTGAGAGCCCCCCTCATTGCCGCGGTTCGGAGATGTCTATGCTTCTTTGGGGATCCGCGCGATGGCTGGGGCTGGGGGCGAATCAATTGTTGCATCTGGTGATTCGTTTTTCCTCGATCCATCCATCGGGACAACGACTGATGAGGAGTGATTTATGAATTAGGCAGGATTAATTTATTATTATTATTGTTATTAGGTTTTGGTTTGTTTGCTTTTAAGAGGATTCAGTTAGTTGAAAATTTTCAAATTTGGCCGAGATTTCGGATCTCCCTCCCCCATGTCATCTAACCGAGCGTGGCGACTAGGGGCTCCTCTCCCTCCTTACAGCGCCCCCCTCAACCCTTGTGGTGCCAGCGGTGAATGCCCCAACCCCCCCTGCCGCACCCACACGGTGATCCGACTTGGGTGGAGGCGGCTGGCGGCGGTGCCCCTTGGCCGTTCATGGATCCTGTGACGGTGTGTCCTCTCGGGTAGCGCAGTGTCGTGTGTTGAGGTGGTGGTGGCGCGGCTGCTTGGCCGCGGGGTGGCGCGGCGGCGGCGGTGTCCCAGATCTAGGCCCTTTTGGGCCCCATCTGGGGCTGAGCAGGCTATTTGGGTTTTCCTGCATTGTCTCCAGCAAAAGGAGGTGCGGATCATGCTGGTGTTGGTAGAGACACCGACACGCTGACTACAACGGGGCGACGAGAGCTTAATGAGCCTATTTTGGGGATGGCCGGGCCTAGGTTGCCTGGTTTGCTTCAGATGTTGCATTTTTTTAGTTACCGCCAAGGTGGAGATTGTCCCCTCCCACGTGGCTACTGACTCTACCGCTCCTCATTGATGGAGTGCGATGGATCGTCCGGGGTCGTGGTTGGTTGGCAGTCGAGGGCAATCCTTGTCGGCTTGACCGACACTGACGCAGTGATGCCCATGGGCGCCATTGTTCCTTCCTTAAGGGCGTTGGGTATACCCCCTTCATGTACCAGGGGAAACCCTGCGACAAGTCCTAACAGTGTCGTCGTCATCGTGTTCCTTCTTGAAGGTGCTGCTTGGTATGCTGCGTTCCGGAGTGCTAGGAGCATGGTGAGAATTTTTCGGTTGTCGCAACGGTTGCGGTTCATCATCGTTTTCACCGATCCGATGTCATTGGCATTATTTTCTGTTTTGTTTCGTTTGGGCATGCTTGTGCTGAGGCCCCAACAATTGTATCGTGTGGTTTATATATTAATATATATAGCAGGGCGGAAGACTATTTTGAGCATTCGGTTAGTTCAATGAGCTTGGAGCTTAGATTACACAGTCCGAGTGAGTGAACAGAGATTAGATATATTCCCGTTGGGTTTCTATTTGATTTGATTTCTTGGATTTCTTCTTTGACTTGCTTGGAGCGCAGATTAATTACATTGTCCAACTATGAACGACTCTCATCTTTGTCGAAAAGTATGAACTAGTCTCATCTCATATAGTTAAGACCGATGATACATTCATGCTGCCAACTGTTTGATTGCTTGTCTCAGGTTTTCCTTAACGTTACCATGCTCAATTCTATAACATGTTGTCCATTGCCAATTACTGCTTGCTTGGTCTATATTTGGTTCATAACCTAATTATATATACCTAAACTGATCAAACAATTTGCCCAACTTGATGCAATTGTGATAAACTGATAACTGATACTACTGTCCTGCATCCAGGTCCGTGGGTGGTTGGGAGACAATTGAGAATAAGAAGGAGAAATCAGGGCAAACATCTTGGAGGGGACAATGGGCACCACAGACTTCATCCTCGAATGCTCCACCCAATACAACATGCCAAACTTGAATGGCAATGGATCTTCACATCCTTCAGGAAACAATTCGACTCCTCAACTTGAATGGCAATGTTCATCTTTGGGAACACGTAAGAAGTCAGAGTTTGCATTTTGAGGCGATATCCACTCCTCAACTCCTTGTATATGTGATACTTGATTTCCATATTTCTTGGGATGTATCTATCTCGAAAGAAAAACTTCACACTTGAAGTATCGTTATGATTCAACATGGAGAGGGACCGATATTTCATATGTAATAGGAAATGTTTCATAGTATTAATAAGATGTTCCCAACATTTTCCAAAAATGTATACATGTTTCAAGCATATGTTTGTGACACTTTATTGTTCGTACAATCTAAAATAAAGTTGTTCTCATAATTTCAATTGAAATGTTTTATCTGATTCCAAAAAAATGTTTGTGCCATTTAAATGAAATATTTACGAATTAAAAAATGTGTTCATGAATTTTTTAAATTGCTTTATAATTTTTTAAAAAAATTGTATAATTTAAGAAAAAGTTTTGTATCATTAACAAATTCATTCATTCGTATGTGTGTGTCATAGTTTGTGTGTGTGTCTGCGCCCGCGTGAAAGTTGGCTCTCTCGCATGTTGTACTAGCTTTCTACTGATTAAGATGGGGCTCGCTGTTGGAGTTGTGGCCGGACCTGGCCATGATGGAGTAGGCACAAGAGATTGAAGAGGAAGGAGAGGGGATGGGAGCGGGCCGGAGAGGGTGAGACGACTAAGGTTTTGACTAGGTTTTGTTAGACGCGGGTGGAGTTTTTTAGGGGGAGTGTGGGTGGCCTGGGCCATAGCAGGCCGATACGACGTGGCGGCAGTGTCCAAGCCTCGCCATACCCGCCCCACATACGTCTAGATATGGGTTTTCCGGATAGCCCAAACGGTTGGGCTGGTTGTGGGGCGGCTTTGAGGGCTCTAGTTGTAAATGCTCTGATTCCTTTTTTACAGGTAAATGCCCTTACTCCTTATCTATAACTTGGGTCGGTTTAATAAACATTAAAAGGTATTATCACGTGGTTCAAGGAAATCGATAGGAAAGAACATGCATATACAAAATATCGAAACCGTAATAATAATATTATGTATTGATCTGACCCGTATATATAGAATAGTGAATGGGGGGGGAGAAGATTTGAAGTAGAGGGCAAGTGGTAAAGGCTTTTAAACCTATTATTCTGTTATAAATCTTATCTATTAATTAAGGGAAACTAATGAATCCGCAATAAAGGGAAACAAATAAATTTCCTTCTTTCTAATTGTATAGTCTACAAAGCAGAGACATGAGCTGGAAATAAAGGGGACGTCTACTTTGGTCGCCAGGGTTTAAAGTGATTTCCATCCAGCTTAAAAGGAAAGGAAAGTGGCATCTCCGCTCGACACTAGAAGCAAGAGCAGAGCGAATCCTCGCGATGTCTGGCAGTAGACGCTGCTGCGGGCGTCCCGACAACAGCGAGAACCACAGTGAGAGCCCCCCCTCCTTGCCGCGGTTCAGAGATGTCTATGCTTCTTTGGGGATCCGCGCGATGGATGGGGGCGAGTCAATTGTTTCACATGGTGATTTGTTTTTGCTCGATCCATCCATCGGGGCAAGGACTGATGAGGTGTGATTTGTGAATTAGGCATGATTATTTTATTATTATTATTATTGTTATTAGGTTTTGGTTTTTTTGCTTTTAAGAGGATTCAGTTAGTTGAAAATTTACAAATCTGGCCGAGATTTCGGATCTCCCTCCCCCCGTGTCATCTAACCGAGCGAGGAGACTAAGGGATTCTCTCCCTCCTTACAGTGCCCTCCTTAACCCCCTCAACCCTTGTGGTGGCAGCAGCGAATGCCCCCCCGCCGCACCCCGCACGGCGATCCGGCTCGGTTGGAGGCGACTGGCGGTGGTGCCCCTTGGCCTTTTACGGATCCAGAAGTGGTGTGTAGTCTCGGTTAGTGCCTTGTCGGGTGGTGAGGTGGCGGTGGAGGGGCTGCTTGGCCGCAAGACATCGCGTCGGCTGGCGGCGGTGCCCTCCCAGCCCAGATCTAGGCCCTTTTGGGCCCCATCTTGGCCTGAGCTGGACATGTTGGGTTTGCCTGCGTCATCTCCGGCAAAAGGAGGTGCGGCTCATGCTGGTGGTGGTAGAGACGCCGACACACTGACTGCATCGAGGCGACGGGAGCTTCATGAGACCTTTTTGGGCACGGCCGGGCCTAGGTTGCCTGGTTTGCTTTTGATGTTGCATCTGGTTAGTTACCGCCGAGGGCGGTGGAGATTGTCTCCTCCTGTGTGGCTGCTGACTCTACCGCTCTTCATTGATGGAGTGCGATGGATCGTCCGGGGTCATGGTTGGTTGAAGTGGGGGGAAATCCTTGTCGGCTTGACCCACACCGACGCAGTGATGCCTGCGGGCGCCACTGTTCCTTCCTTAAGGGTGTCGGGTATACCCCTTACCCCATGCCCCTTCGCGTACCAGGGGAAACCCTGGGACAAGTCCGGGAAGCATCGTCGTCGTCGTGTTCCTTCTTGAAGGTGTTGCTTGGTATGCTGCGTTCCGGAGTGCTAGGAGCGTGGTGAGAATTTTCCGGTTGTCACAACGGTTGCGGTTCATCATCGTTTTCACTGATCCGATGTGGTTGGCATTATTTTCTCTTTTGTTTCGTTTGGGCGTGCTTGTGTTGAGACCCCGACCATTGTATCCTGTGGTTGATGTATTAATATATATAACAGGGCGAAAGCCTATTTTGAGCATTCGGTTAGTTCGATGAGCTTGGAGCTTAGATTACACAGTCCGGGCGAGTGAACAGAGATTAGATATATACCCGTTGGGTTTTTTTATTTGATTTCTTGTATTTCTTCTTTGACTTGCTTGGAGCGTAGATTAATTACATAGTCCAACTATGAACAAGTCTCATCTTTGTTGAAAAGAATGAACTAGTCTCGTCTCATATAGTTAAGACGGATGATATATTCATGCTGCAACTGTTTAGTTGCTTGTCTTAGGTTTCCTTAACGTTACCATGCTCAATTCTGTAACATGCTGTCCATTGCCAATTACTGCTTGCTTGGTCTATATTTGGTTCATAACCTAAGTATATATACCTAAACTGATCAAACAATTTGCCCAACTTGCTGCCATTGTGATAAACTGATAACTGATAACTGATCCAACTGTCCTGCATCCAGTTCTGGGGTGGTTGGGAGACTATTGAGAATAAGAAGAAGAAATCAGGGCGAACATCTGGGAGGGGACAATGGGCACCACAGACTTCATCCTCGAATGCTCCACCCAATACAGCATGCCAAGCTTGAATGGCAATGGATCTCCGTGTCCTTCAGGAAACAATTCGGCTCCTCAACTTGAATGGCAATGTTCATCTTTGGGAAAACATAAGAAGTCAGATTTTGCATTTTGAGGCGATATCTGCTCCTCAACTCCTTGTAGATGTGATACTTGATTTGAATCTTTTTGGGATGTACCTATTTGGAAAGAAAGAGAAACTTCATAGTTGAAGTATCGTTATGATTCAACATGGAGAGGGACCCATATTTCATATATAATAGGAAATGTTTCATAGTATTAAAAAAATGTTCCCAACATTTTCAAAAAATGTATAGACGTTTCAAGTATATGTTTGTGACACTTTAATAATTGTTCGTACAATCTAAAATAAAGTTGTTCTCGTAATTTCAATTGAAATGTTTTATCTCATTCCAAGAAAAATGTTTCAGCCATTTAAATGAAATATTTACACATTAAAAAATATGTTCATGAATTTTTTTAAATTGCTTTATAATTTTTTTAAAAATTGTATAATTTAAGAAAAAGTTTCGTACCATTAACAAATTCACTCATTCATATGTGTGTCATAGTTTGTGTGTGTGCGCGCGCACTCGTGAAAGTTGGCTCTCTCGCATGATGTACTAGCTTTCTACATATTAAGATGGGGCTCGCATTCGGAATTGTGGCCGGACCTGGCCATGATGGAGTAGGCAGAAGAGATTGAAGAGGTAGGAGAGGGGACGGGAGGGGACCGGAGAGGGCGAGAGGACTAAGGTTTTGACTTGGTTTAGTTAGACGCGGGTGGAGTTTTTTAGGGGAGTGGTGGGTGGCGTGGGCCTTAGCAGGCCGATACGACGTGGTGGCAGCGTCCAAGCCTCGCCATACCCGCCCCACATACGTCTAGTTATGGGTTTTCCGGACAGCCCAAATGGTTGGGCTGGTTGTGGGGCAGCTTTGAGGGCTTTAGTTGTAAATGCTCTTATTCGTATTTTATGGGTAAATGCTCTTACGCCTTGTCTCTAACTTATGGAGGTGGGGTCGGTTTAATAGACATAAAAAGGTATTATCACTTGGTTCAAAAAAATCGATAGGAAAGAACATGTATATACAAAATATCAAAACCTTAATAATGATATTATGTATTGATCTAAATCGTATATATAGAATATGCAGGGGAGAACGATTTGAAGTAGTGGGCAAGTGGTAAAGGCTTTAAAATCTATTATTCTTTTATAACTCTTACTATCTGTAAATTAAGGGAAACAAATGAATCCGCAAAAAAGGGAAACAAATAAATTTCCTTCTTTCTAATTGTATAGTCTACAAAGCAGATACATGAGCTGGAAATAAAGGGGATGTCTACTTTGGTCGCCAGGGTTTAAAGTGATTTCCATCCAGCTCAAAAGGAAAGGAAAGTGGCAGCTCCGCTCAACACTAGAAGCAAGAGCAGAGCGAATCCTCACGATGTCTGGCAGTAGGCGCAGCGGCGGGCCTCTCGGCAACAGAGAGAACCCCGGTGAGAGCCCCCTCCTTGCCGCGGTTCGGAGATGTCTATGCTTCTTTGGGGATCCGCGCGATGGCTGGGGCTGGGGGCGAATCAATTGTTGCATCTGGTGTTTCGTTTTTCCTCGATGCATCCATCGGGACAACGACTGATGAGGAGTGATTTTTGAATTAGGCAGGATTATTTTATTATTATTATTGTTATTAGGTTTTGGTTTGTTTGCTTTTAAGGGGATTCAGTTAGTTGAAAATTTTCAAATCTGGCCGAGATTTCGGATCTCCCTGCTCCCACGTCATCTAACTGAGCGTGGCGACTAGGGGCTCCTCTCCCTCCTTACAGCGCCCCCTTAACCCCCTCAACCCTTGTGGTGCCAGCGGTGAATGCCCCAACTCCCATCGCCGCACCCCACACGGCGATCCGACTTGGGTGGAGGCGGCTGGCGGTGGTGCCCCTTGGCCGTTCATGGATCCAGTGACGGTGTGTCCTCTCAGGTAGCACAGTGTCGGGTGTTGAGGTGGCGGTGGCGTGGCTGCTTGGCCGCGGGGTGGTGCGTCGACTGGCGGTGGCGGCGTCCCGGCCCAGATCTAGGCCCTTTTGGGCCCCATCTGGGGCTAAGCAGGCTATTTGGGTTTGCCTGCATCGTCTCCAGCAAAAGGAGGTGCGGATCATGCTGGTGGTGGTAGAGACACCGACACGCTGACTACAATGGGGCGACGAGAGCTTAATGAGCCCATTTTGGGGACGGCCGGGCCTAGGTTGCCTGGTTTGCTTCTAATGTTGCATCTGTTTAGTTACCGCCGAGGTGGAGATTGTCCCCTCCCACGTGGCTGCCGACTCTACCGCTCCTCATTGATGGAGTGCGATGGATCATCCGGGGTCGTGGTTGGTTGGAAGTCGGGGGAAATCCTTGTCGGCTTGACCGACACTGACGCAGTGATGCCCATGGGCGCCATCGTTCCTTCCTTAAGGGTGTTGGATATACCATCGCGTACCAGGGGAAACCCTGCGACAAGTCCGGGCAGTGTCATCGTCGTCGTGTTCCTTCTTGAAGGTGCTGCTTGGTATGCTGCGTTCCGGAGTGCTAGGAGCATGGTGAGAATTTTTTGGTTGTCACAACGGTTGCGGTTCATCATCGTTTTCACTGATCCGATGTCGCTGGCATTATTTTCTGTTTTGTTTCGTTTGGGCGTGCTTGTGCTGAGACCCCAACAATTGTATCCTGTGGTTGATATATTAATATATATAGCAGGGCGGAAGACTATTTTGAGCATTCGGTTAGTTCCATGAGCTTGGAGCTTAGATTACACAGTCCGAGTGAGTGAACACAGATTAGATATATACCCTTGGGTTTCTATTTAATTTGATTTCTTGGATTTCTTCTTTGACTTGCTTGGAGCGTAGATTAATTACATAGTCCAACTATGAACGACTCTCATCTTTGTCGAAAAGTATGAACTAGTCTCATCTCATATAGTTAAGACCGATGATACATTCATGCTGCCAACTGTTTGATTGCTTGTCTTCGGTTTTCCTTAACGTTACCATGCTCAATTCTATAACATGTTGTCCATTGCCAATTACTGCTTGCTTGGTCTATATTTGGTTCATAACCTAATTATATATACCTAAACTGTTCAAACAATTTACCCAACTTGATGCAATTGTGATAAACTGATAACTGATCCTACTGTCCTCCATCCAGGTCCGTGGGTGGTTGGGAGACTATTGAGAACACGAAGGAGAAATCAGGGCAAACATCTAGGAGGGGACAATGGGCACCACGGACTTCATCCTCGAATGCTCCACCCAATACAACATGCCAAACTTGAATGGCAATGGATCTTCACATCCTTCAGGAAACAATTCGACTCCTCAACTTGAATGGCAATGTTCATCTTTGGGAACACGTAAGAAGTCAGAGTTTGCATTTTGAGGCGATATCTGCTCCTCAACTCCTTGTAGATGTGATACTTGATTTCCATCTTTCTTGGGATGTATCTATCTGGAAAGAAAAACTTCACACTTGAAGTATCGTTATGATTCAACATGGAGAGGGACCGATATTTCATATGTAATAGGAAATGTTTCATAGTATCAATAAAATGTTCCCAACATTTTCCAAAAATGTATACACGTTGCAAGCATATGTTTGTGACACTTTAATATTGTTCGTACAATCTAAAATAAAGTTGTTCTCATAATTTCAATTGAAATGTTTTATCTGATTCCAAAAAAAATTTGTGCCATTTAAATGAAATATTTACACATTAAAAAATATGTTCATGAATTTTTGTAATTGCTTTCTAAATATTTTTAAAAATTGTATAATTTAAGAAGAAGTTTCGTACCATTAACAAATTCATTCATTCGTATGTGTGTGTCATAGTTTGTGTGTGTGTCTGCACACGCGTGAAAGTTGGCTCTCTCGCATGTTGTACTAGCTTTCTACTGATTAATATGGGGCTCGCTGTTGGAGTTGTGGCCGGACCTGGCCATTATGGAGTAGGCACAAGAGATTGAAGAGGAAGGATAGGAGACGGGAGCGGGCCAGAGAGGGCGAGATGACTAAGGTTTTGACTAGGTTTTGTTAGACGCGGTTGGAGTTTTTTAGGGGGAGTGTGGGTGGCCTGGGCCATAGCAGGCCGATACGACGTGGCGGCAGTGTCCAAGCCTCGCCATACCCGCCCCACAAACGTCTAGATATGGGTTTTCCGGATAGCCCAAACGGTTGGGCTAGTTGTGGGGCTGCTTTGAGGGCTCTAGTTGTAAATGCTCCGATTCCCTTTTTTACGGGTAAATGCTCTTACTCCTTATCTATAACTTGGGTCGGTTTAATAAACATTAAAAGGTATTATCACGTGGTTCAAAAAAATCGATAGGAAAGAACATGCATATACAAAATATCTAAACCGTAATAATAATATTATGTATTGATCTGACCCGTATATATAGAATAGTGCAGGGGGAGAAGATTTGAAGTAGAGGGCAAGTGGTAAAGGCTTTTAAACCTATTATTCTTTTATAACTCTTATCTGTAAATTAAGGGGAACAAATGAATCCGCAAAAAAGGGAAACAAATAGATTTCCTTCTTTCTAATTGTATAGTCTACAAAGCAGAGACATGAGCAGGAAATAAAGGGGATGTCTACTTTGGTCGCCAGGGTTTAAAGTGATTTCCATCCAGCTTAAAAGGAAAGGAAAGTGGCAGCTCCGCTCGACACTAGAAGCAAGAGCAGAGCGAATCCTCACGATGTCTATGCTTCTTTGGGGATCCGCGCGATGGCTGGGACTGGGGGCGAATCAATTGTTTCTCCCGGTGATTTGTTTTTGCTCGATCCATCCATCGGGGCAAGGATTGATGAGGTGTGATTTGTGAATTAGGCATGATTATTTTATTATTATTATTATTGTGATTAGGTTTTGGTTTTTTTGGTTTTGAGAGGATTCAATTAGTTGAAAATCTGGATGAGATTTCGGATCTCCCCCCGTGTCATCTAACAAGGAGACTAGGGGCTTCTCTCCCTCCTTACAGCGCCCTCCTTAACCCCCTCAACCCTTGTGGTGCCAGCAGCGAATGCCCCCCCCCCCCCGCCGCACCCCGCACGGCGATCCGACTCGGTTGGGGGCGGCTGGCGGTGGTGCCCCTTGGCCTTTTACGGATCCGGCAGTGGTGTGTAGTCTCGGGTAGCGCCTTGTCGGGTGGTGAGGTGGCGGTGGTGCGGCTGCTTGGCTGCGGGACATCGCGTCGGCTGGCGGCGGTGCCCTCCCGGCCCAGATCTAGGCCCTTTTGGGCCCCATCTTGGCCTGAGCTGGACATGTTGGGTTTGCCAGCGTCGTCTCCAGCAAAAGGAGGTGCGTATCATGCTGGTGGTGCTAGAGACGCCGACACGCTGACTGCAGCGAGGCGTCGGGAGCTTCACGAGCCCTTTTTGGGCACGGCCGGGCCTAGGTTGCCTGGTTTGCTTCTGATGTTGCATCTGGTCAGTTACCGCCGAGGGCGGTGGAGATTGTCCCCTCCTGCGTGGCTGCTGATTCTACCGCTCCTCCAGGGTCGTGGTTGGTTGGCAGTCAGGGGAAATCCTTGTCGGCTTGACCGACACCGACGCAGTGATGCCTGTGGGTGCCACTGTTCCTTCCTTAAGGGCGTCGGGTATACCCCTTACCCCATGCCCCTTCGCGTACCAGGGGAAACCCTGGGACAAGTTCGGGAAGCGTCATCGTCGTAGTGTTCCTTCTTGAGGGTGTTGCTTGGTATGCTGCATTCTGGAGTGCTAGGAGCGTGGTGAGAATTTTCCGGTTGTCACAACGGATGCGGTTCATCATCGTTTTCACTGATCCGATGTGGTTGGCATTATTTTCTCTTTTGTATCGTTTGGGCGTGCTTGTGCTGAGACCCCGGCAATTGAATCGTGTGGTTCATACATTAATATATATATATAACAGGGTGAAAGCCTATTCTGAGCATTCAGTTAGTTCGATGAGCTTGGAGCTTAGATTACACAGTCCGGGCGAGTGAACAGAGATTAGATATATACCCGTTGGGTTTTTATTTGATTTGATTTCTTGTATTTCTTCTTTGACTTTCTTGGAGCGTAGATTAATTACATAGTCCAACTATGAACAAGTCTCATCTTTGTTGAAAAGAATGAACTAGTCTCGTCTCATATAGTTAAGACAGATGATATATTCATGCTGCCAACTGTTTAGTTGTTTGTCTCAGGTTTCCTTAACATTACCATGCTCAATTCTGTAACATGCTGTCCAGTGCCAATTACTGCTTGCTTGGTCCATATTTGGTTCATAACCTAAGTATATATACCTAAACTGATCAAACAATTTGCCCAACTTGCTGCCATTGTGATAAATAGATAACTGATAACTGATCCTACTGTCCTGCATCCAGGTCCGGGGGTCGTTGGGAGACTATTGAGAATAAGAAGAAGAAATCAGGGGAAACAACTGGGAGGGGACAATGGGCACCACAGACTTCATCCTCGAATGCTCCACCCAATCCTTCTGACCGACAAGGATTTCCCCCGATGCAACGACGCAATGCGAAAGTCAAAAGGAGAAGCTGAAGTTCGATCGCATGTTGGAGGATCACAAAAAAGGGTTATACCCCAATTGCGAAGATGGCAACACAAAGCTCGGTACCATACTGGAATTGCTGCAGTGGAAGGCAGAGAATGCTGTGGCTGACAAAGGATTTGAGAAGCTACTGAAAATATTGAAGAAGAAGCTTCCAAAGGATAACGAATTGCCCGATAGTACATACGCAGCAAAGAAGGTCATATGCCCTCTAGGATTGGAGGTGGAGAAGATACATGCATGCCCTAATGACTGCATCCTCTACCGCGGTGCATACAAGGATCTGAACGCATGCCCGGTATGCGGTGCATTGCGGTATAAGATCAGACGAGATGATCCTGGTGATGTTAACGGCGAGCCCCCAGGAAGAGGGTTCCTGCGAAGGTGATGTGGTATGCTCCTATAATACCACGGTTGAAACGTCTGTTCAGAAACGAAGAGCATGCCAAGTTGATGTGATGGCACAGTGAGAACCGAAAGAAAGATGGGAAGTTGAGAGCACCCGCTGACGGGTCGCAGTGGAGAAAAATCAAAAGAAAGTACTGGGATGAGTTTGCAAAGGACCCAAGGAATGTATTGTTTGCTTTAAGCGCGGATGGCATTAATCCTTTCGGGGAGCAGAGTAGCAATCACAGCACCTGGCCCGTGACTCTATGTATGTATAACCTTCCTCCTTGGATGTGCATGAAGCGGAAGTTCATTATGATGCCAGTTCTCATCCAAGGCCCTAAGCAACCCGGCAACGAAATTGATGTGTACCTAAGGCCATTAGTTGAAGAACTTTTACAGCTGTGGAATGGAAATGGTGTACGTACGTGGGATGAGCACAGACAGGAGGAATTTAACCTTAAGGCGTTGCTGTTCGTGACCATCAACGATTGGCCCGCTCTCAGTAACCTTTCAGGACAGACAAACAAAGGATACCATGCATGCACGCACTGTTTAGATGACACTGAAAGTATATACCTAGACAAATGCAGGAAGAATGTGTACCTGGGCCATCGTCGATTTCTTCCAACCAACCATCAATGTCGAAAGAAAGGCAAGCATTTCAAAGGCGAGGCAGATCACCGGAAGAAGCCCGCCATGCGCACCGGTGATCACGTGCTTGCTATGGTCAATGATTTACACTACGTAATCTTTGGAAAGGGTCCCGGTGGACTAACTGTTCCCAATGACGCTGAGGGACACGCACCCATGTGGAAGAAGAAATCTATATTTCGGGACCTACCCTACTGGAAAGACCTAGAGGTCCGCTCCTCAATCAACGTGATGCACGTGACGAAGAACCTTTGCGTGAACCTGCTAGGCTTCTTGGGCGTGTATGGGAAGACAAAAGATACACCTGAGGCATGGGAGGACCTGCAACGTTTGCACGAAAAAGACGGCATGCCTCTGAAGCAGTATAAAGGTCCTGCCAGCTACGCTCTTACGAAAGAAGAGAAAGAAATCTTCTTTGAATGCCTGCTCAGTATGAAGGTCACGACTGGCTTCTCGTCGAATATAAAGCGAATAATAAATATGCCAGAGAAAAAGTTTCAGAACCTAAAGTCTCATGACTGCCACGTGATTACGACGCAACTGCTTCCGGTTGCATTGAGGGGGCTTCTACCGGAAAACGTCCGATTAGCCATTGTGAAGCTATGTGCATTCCTCAATGCAATCTCTCAGAAGATGATCGATCCTGAAATCATACCAAGGCTAAGGAGTGATGTGGCGCAATGTCTTGTCAGTTTCGAGCTGGTGTTCCCACCATCCTTCTTCAATATCATGACGCACGTCCTAGTTCATCTAGTCGACGAGATTGTCAACCTGGGGCCCGTATTTCTACACAATATGTTCCCCTCTGAGAGGTTCATGGGAGTCCTAAAGAAATATGTCCGTAACCGCGCTAGGCCAGAAGGAAGCATCTCCATGGGCCATCAAACAGAGGATGTTATTGGGTTTTGTGTTGACTTCATTCCTGGCCTTAAGAAGATAGGTCTCCCTAAATCGCGGTATGAGGGGAGACTGACTGGAAAAGGCACTCTTGGAAGAGACTCAATAATATGCAGGGACGGATATTCTTGGTCTCAAGCACACTACACAGTTCTACAGAACTCTACCTTGGTGACCCCGTATGTCGATGAACACAAGAACAGTCTGCGCTCCAAACACCCGGAGCAGTGCGACGACTGGATTACATGTGAACACATCAGGACTTTCAGCAGTTGGTTGGAAACACGTCTCAGAGGTGACAACACTGTTTGTGATGAGTTGTACTTGTTGTCCAGGGGACCATCTTTGACTGTATTGACTTACAAAGGATACGAGATAAATGGGAATACATTTTACACGATCGCCCAAGATCAAAAGAGCACCAACCAAAACAGCGGTGTCCGCTTTGATGCAGCAACCGAGAGCGGAAAGGACACATATTATGGTTACATAGTGGACATATGGGAACTTGACTACGGACCTGATTTTAAGGTCCCTTTGTTTAAGTGCAAATGGGTCAATCTGTTAGGCGGCGGGGTACAGGTAGACCCACAGTACGGAATGACAACAGTGGATCTGAAAAATCTTGGGTACACTGATGAACCGTTCGTCCTAGCCAATGATGTGGCACAGGTTATCTATGTGAAGGACATGTCTACCAAACCGAGAAAAAGAAAAGATAAGGAAGCGAATACATCATACGATGAGCCAAAGCGCCACATAGTTCTTTCAGGAAAAAGGGACATCCTGGGAGTGGACGGCAAGACAGACATGTCTGAATATTATGAAAAGTTTCATGAAATTCCTCCCTTCAATGTCAAGGCTGACCCAAGCATCCTGATAAACAATGAAGATTATCCATGGTTACGGCACAATCAGCAAATGACACAAGTGAAGAAAAAGTGAAGACTTTCTCCCGCAACTTTGTAACACACGAACATGCTACCATTGTCCGTTTTGTACATGCACATGCTATGTGGGTGAAATTATGATACCATCCCAACTTTCAACTTTTTCAGAGTTCATTTGAAATGCTTTCATGTCTTATGGTTCGGCCCTCGTAATACCATGACCATTAGTCCCTGGCCCATGCCAACTTTCAACTTTCAACTTTCTAAAACTAATGGCACTAACAGAAAGTTTATAATTTTGCTCCTCGCCCCTGGCCCATGACCATTAGTCCCGGTTTGTGCCACAAACCGGGACTAAAGGGTTGGTCCTCGTTGCGGGCAGAGTTTAGTCCCACCTCGCCAACCGAAGGGGGCTCACACCGGTTTATAAGCCCTTCCCTCTCTGCCTTGTTGAGCTCCTCTCAAAGTGAAAATAGATGCCCTAATAGAGAAAAGTTTAACCTAAATTCATAGTGAATTTCTCTGAAATTCATAGAAATTTACTAATTTAGGTTGAATTTCTCTTATAAGCGGCAATCTATTCCTCATTTTTTTAGTAAGTAATCACAAACTTGTGATTCAAAAAACAATTTTCAAAGAATTCAAAATTTTAACTATTCAAATTTGAAAACTATGGCACTAATAGAAAGTTTATAATTTTTCTAAACTAATGGCACTAACAGAAAAGTTTATAATTTTGCCTAACTAAAAGCAAACAGAATTAAAAATTAAAGCAAAAAAACAAAGAAATAAATAATGCAAAACAAATAAAAAACAGGAAAAAAACTATTTTTATAGTAAAGTTAATCACAAAATAAAATAAATAAAGCACAAAAACAAATAAAACTAAAAAAGTGTTTTCAAATTTGAAAACTATGGCACTAACAGAAAAGTTTATAATTTTTTCTAAACTAAAAGCAAAAAGAATTAAAAAATAAGCAAAAAACAAAGAAAATAAATAATGCAGAAAACAAAAAAACTGGAAAAAATAGCAACAATAAGTATTTTGTTGTAAGTAGAAACAAAATAAAATAAATAAAGCAACAGAAAGTTTATAATTTTGCTGACCTAAAAAGCAAAGAATTAAAAAATAAAGCAAAAAACAAAAGAAAATAAATAATACAGAAAACAAAACAAAAAAACTGGAAAAAAATAAAAATAGCAACAATAAGTATTTTGTTGTAAGTAGAAACAAAATAAAATAAATAAAGCAAACAAAGAAAACAAAAAAGTGCCACCTACTGGGCACCCACGGCCTGAATACGACTAGAAACCCTACATGGGCCAGGATTCAGGCCCGCGGGAGGCCCAGTAGGCCCACAGGCACACATTGCATGGTTAGGCCCGAAAGCCTGCTTTAGAGAGGAGCTCGAGAGGGAGGGGCACCGCACCTTATAAACAGGTGCGGCTCCCTCTCAACTAGCGAGGTGGGACTAAACATTTGGGCGCGGGGCAGCACAAGGCCTTTGGTCCCGGTTGGTGGCACCAACCGGGACTAAAGGGGGCATTGGTCACGGTTCGTGGCACAACGTGCCCCTTTAGTCCCGGTTGGTGCCACCAACCGGGACTAAAGGGGGGCATTGGTCACGGTTGGTGCCACGAACCGTGACCAATGCTCTCAGTATATAAGAAAACACTTGTGAAATTTTCATTAAGTTCCTCATTCTCCCGCTGCCCCGCCGCCCTCTGCCCCGTCGCCCGTGCCCGTCGTCGCCGCCCCCGTCGTCGCGCGCCACCCCGCGCCGTCGCTGTCCGCCTCACCGCCGTCGTCGCCGCCCCCGTCGCCGCGCGCCACCCCGCGTCGTCGTCGTCCGCCTCACCGCCGTCGTCGCCGCCCCCGTCGCCGTGCGCCACCCCGCGCTGTCGCCGTCCGCCTCACCGCGCCGCCCTGCTCCACCGCTGCCCCGACCTCGCCGCCTCGACGCCACCGCTGCCCCGCATCGCCCCGACGCCGTCCCTGCCCCACGCGCCATCGCCTTTGCCTCAGGCCGGCCCCGACCCCTCCCCGCGCCCGTTGTCGCTATCGTCCGCCGCCACACCGATTCTGGCCGGCGACCTCGACCCCTCCCCGCGCTGTGAGCCCCTGCCTCCTCCCCTTTCCTTCTCATTGCCGTCCCCGCATGCCATCCGTAAGCGCCACCGCCAACCATCGTCGCTGTCGCCGACCACCGCGGCCTATTTTTCATTTTTTTCTGTTAAGATGTATGTATGTATGTATGTATGTTCAATGTATATATAATGCTCTGTATATGATGTATAATGCTCTTTATATGTTCATATGTAACATTTAAGAAAAAAAGTGTTGTGTTGGAGAAGAAAAAAGGAAGGAGGAAGAAGGAAAAGAAGGAAGAAGAAGGAAAAGAAGGAGCGCGTATATGCCCTTTTTTAGATTTTTTGTTTTTTGCATTTTTATAAAAATGTATATGTGTATGTATGTTCTCTGTGTATATATATGTTCATGTATGCAAAAGATGGATTTTTAGAAAAGTTAGGATTTTTTTCTGTTAATAGAAGAAGAAAAAGAATGAGAGGAAAAAGGAAAATAAAAAGAGGAAGAAAGGAGAAGAAGAGGAGAGGAAGAAGAGGAGAAATAAATAAGAAGAAGAAAAAAAGAAAAAGAAGAGGAAAAGAAGAAAGGAATAGAGGAGAAGAAGAGAAAATAGAATATTGTATTTTCTCTTCTTCTCCACTATTCCTTTCTTCTTCTCCTCTTTTTTTTCTTCTTTTTTTTCGATCTTCTCCTCTAGCTATTCCTTTCTTCTTCTCCTCTTTCTTCTTCTTCTTCTTCTTCTTCTTCTTCTTCTTCTTCTTCTTCTTAATTTTTATCGGGAACGAGGGTGTCGAGGATCGCCGAGGGGTCGAGGGTCGGGAACTAGGGTAGAGGGTCGAGGGTCGGGAACTAGGGTAGAGGGTCGAGGGTCGTTAAGGGGTCAAGGGTCGAGGGTTTCAGTCTCCTCTTTTTTTTCTTCTTCCTCTTCTTTTTTTATCCTTGGATAGGAAAGAAGAAAATAAGAAGAGGAAAGAAAGAACAAGAGGAGAGGAAGAAAAGGAGAAATAAATAAGAAGAAGAAAAAAGAAGAAAAAGAAGAGGAGAAGAAGAAAGGAATAGTGGAGAAGAAGAGAAAATAGAATATTCTATTTTCTCTTCTTCTCCACTATTCCTTTCTTCTTCTCCTCTTTTTTTCTTCTTTTTTTTCTTCGATCTTCTCCTCTAGCTATTCCTTTCTTCGAGGGTTCTATAGGGTCGAGGGATCGAGGGTCGAGGGTTCCAGGGTCGTCGAGGGTTCGAGGGGTCGAGGATCGCTGAGGGGTCGAGAGAGGTTTCCTAGTGTCAAAGTATTGAAGAAATCCATGGCTTCATCATTAGCCGGAAGTAACCAAGGCATGACGAAGTCCTCCAAAGTTATTTTGGAATGGTGTCCCGGATAGGAAAATTTTCCTTTTTGTGTGAATTTCAGCAAAGGCCTTCCAAATAACGATATTTGGAAGGTTCTTGCTGAACTTTGTACCAAAAAGCGAATTATCTTATCTGGGACTCCGTTCCAAAATAACTTTGGAGAGCTTCGTACCATCATGCACCTGTTACTTTCGCCTAATGATGAAGACATGGTTTTGTTGAATCCTTTGACACTAGCCTAGAGAAGCAGCGTCGAGGCCACTAATTAATATTAGTTCTACATTTTTGCCACTAATATATCCATCTGTCATGTTTGAATAATAATTGCCATGTTGTCAATATTTGTAGAAACTATGGACACCGCCCGAGACGAAGTACAAGAAGAGTTGTTGGGGGACATAATTGCACGAGGAAGTGATGCCATCTGCTCGTTGTTTCTCAACGAGACCGATGGTCTGGAAGCAGCTGATTATGATGGCCCGGTGACCTAATGTCGGTGCAAGAAGGAGACCGTGAGGACGTCTCCGGTGACCGAACCGAGTCCGGCCAGGTATATATATTAGTTAGCTTCTGCTAACTAGCTAATTGATGCATTCATTGTTTTGGTATGTACACATATTAATTAAGTCTTTGTTCTTTTTTCTAGCCCTCCGGATCGAGCACAACTTCGGTAAAGAGACGAGGCCCGAAGAAAAAGTTGAGCTCGGATGAAAAGTTTGAGATCATAGCAATCGCGCCCGACGGCCAACCGATTGAACCCCTCCAGACAAAGAGCGCATTTGTTGCTCAGTGCGGGGTTTTGGTTAGGGACAAGATCCCGATCAGCATCCAGCAATGGTTTAAGCCGGCTACAGAAGACCCTGAGGTGTCTTATGTCAATGATATGCAGAAAAATGATCTTTGGACTGAGCTGAAGTCAAATTTCACCCTACCGCCAGAGGATAATCCAGAGAAGCCAGTTAAAGAGCAATTAATCAAGTCTTTTGCCCTTAAGAGGATGGCAGAACTATTCAGGAGGTGGAAGAAAGAGCTGAATAAGTTTGTCGAAAATAATGAGACACCAGAATTCAAGGGCGGATATGAGAAGACCAGAGATCACTGGCCTGCATTTGTGGCCCACAAGACATCGGAAAAGAGTAAGAAGATGTCGGCGACAAACAAGCAAAATGCTGCGAAGAAGAAGCATCACCATCGCACGGGGTCAGGTGGCTACCTCGTAGCCCGGCCTAAGTGGGCCAAGACTGAGAATGATCTAGTTGATAAAGGGATCGAACCAGAGACAATTAACTGGCCAGACCGTTGCCGGACTTGGTTCTTCGGGGCTGGCGGAACCTTGGACCCTATAACAGGGAAGTGCATTTGGACGAATGATCAAATGGGCATACCAGTCAGGAAGCTTCAGCACTATATCGAAGCAGCGCAGCAAGGGACTTTCCTTCCAGACAGAGAGAACGACGATCTCACAATGGCCCTCGGGAATCCTGAGCACCCTGGACGGACACGAGGCACGCCAGGCTCCATTCCGTGGAAGGTTGGGTTTTCGGACGCAGGCGGTTACAAATCCCATGAGAGGAGGAAAAAAGTGCAGCAGACCCAAATGCAGGCGCTGCAAGCAAGGGTACAAGCGATAGAGGAACGAGAAGCAAATCGCAGCAAACGTACTGCCGAAGCTTCCCCCGAAGCTACCCCGCCATCTCAGCGGAGAAGCAGCGTGGCTTCCACCGAGCTGCTTCAGCCGGAGCATGCCTTGACGGCTCCTGCCAGCTATCCCATGGATGCTATCACGGAGTCTCAAAATTGTCACCTTATGATGCAATGGATGAATTTGAAGTTCAAGGCGGCTGTTGGCTCTGTTTATCCTACTAAACCCGACGCAACTTTTCACTGCCAGCCGATTCCAGAAGGATATGCTAGGGTGATGGTGGATGAAATAACGGAGGGATTTGAGGACCTCCAGCTTGACCACCCTACCGGTGAAGGGGAGACTCGGCTGGGTTCTGCTCTGAAGACTCCATGCCTATGGCGGAAGGAGCTCATCAACCTTCCGAACTGGACGCCTCCGCCTCCTCCTCCTCCTCCGGTGAGTCAGGGCACTCCGCGTCCTCCACCGCCTCCTCCTCCGGCGAGTGACGATTAGGGCCCTCGACCGGCTCCTTCTCCGGCGCATGGCGGCACTCCGCCTCCTTCTCCGCCTGCGCCGGCGCGGCCGAGCAGCCAGCCTCCTCCTTCTCCGCCTCGTCAGCAAGGGCAGAAGAGACCCGCCACCGCTCCGGCAGCTGCTCCGGCGCGTCGTAGTCCTTCTCCTCCGCCTCGTAAGCAAGTAAAGAAGACAGTTGCTCCGTCTGTTCGGCCGGTGTCTAGCAGTACAGCCAGAGGCGGGAGGACATACAGATTTGGTCCTTCTCTGAAGAGTCCACAGAAGTTACCATACGAGAGGACCCCGGAGAAGTACGCGAAGATCGCGCGAACCGAAGTGGATGACTGGTTTCAAGGGTTGAAAGCAAAGAGACATCCACCTCCGGAGGAGAAGGTAGATCCGGTGAAAGTGAAGCGCACTCTAGCTGCCCTGGCAAAACCACCCAAGTCTCCGCGGAAAGGCAACTATGAGCGCATTATTGCAAAGACATGGGCCGAAGCAGAGCGTTCGGGAAGTACAGTCAGTGATCAAAGGCTGAAAGAACGACGAGCAGCTGGGAAACAAATTGCCCAGCTCGGCGAATAAGCGAAGCAATCGTGCCCCTCGCTCAAGGTGCCTAGCGACATCGTTGATCCGAGGATGGTGCCCGGTTATTGCAATGTTGATGATTACCTGCCCGACGATGTATATTATGATCCCATGGAGGTGTAGATACACAGATACGAGTACGGGAAGCCTCTCGTCAAAGATGAAAAATCTTTAACAACGATGATGCGAAGATTACATGATTGGTACTTGAAAATCTGCAGAGAGTCTGGGGGAGGAGTACTTTGTATGCGAGAGTTAAACCGAAGCATGATCTCGTTGGAATTGAACTGTTGCCTATTCCATTTGAGGAGTTCTATCAGTTTTTCAATCAATTGGCCCTCGATAAAAGAACGGTCACCTGCTACTGTCTGTAAGTACTACTACTTCTGTCATTAAGTCTCTCTATATAGCTCATCTCTTTCATTGCATGTATTTATAATTATCCTCACTATATTATGCAGATTGAAGATCGCTGAATTGAAGAAAAGACAAATCGGTGATATTGGGTTCGTTAACACATATCTCATAGATGCAACTGAGGTTGAACATCGTCCCGAAGATACCGAGGCCAACTTGCTACGATCATTCAAAAAAATGAAAACAAAGATATAATACTCTTTCCTTACAACTTCAAGTGAGTGTTATTGTCTTGTGCATATTCGGTTTCCCTTATATATTAGTCCAGGTTATAGTAATGTAATTGATGAGTTATGCATGCGTGCGTAGGTACCACTATATTCTCCTAGAGATTAGGCTTGAGCAGGGAGTAGTAACTGTCTTGGACTCTAAACGAAAAGATCCCCAGGAGTATGCGGACATGACTGAAATCCTCAAGAAGTAAGTTAAATCAATCATTATCCACCATATCAGCAACTTTGTTCATTTCCTGATATCAAGTAATTGTTTTCTTTGTCCGGCAGGGTTTGGAGAAAATTCACCAGAAAAGTTCTGGGACTGCCGAAGGAGCTGGAATTTAGACACCCGAAAGTAAGTACTATAGTAGCATGTTCCGCGCATCTCCTAGTGATTCAAGCGCTAGTTTCATCAATACCATTTAGCATTCTTGCTTATCAGTTTGATTGACCTCTATTTCTTGTGAAGTGGTTGTGGCAGGAACAAGGGAATGATTTCTGTGGATACTACGTCTGCGAGTCCAGCCGCCACACGACCTGTGAGCGGGGCGGGTACTCTGACGAACAATATGAAGTACGTAAATAACAACATTTACAATTTTATTTTATTACCATCATTTGTGTTGAGTTTCATTCATTCATATATATATGTATTGACCCCCTTCTTCAAATTAGATGTTTCGGAAGCGGGATGAACTCCTAGCACCAGCTCGTATGTGAGCAATTCAAGAGGAATTGGTGGCATTCTTTCTTGACCACGTGATCGCTGAAGACGGAGAATACTATGTGGACCATGAGTCCGTATGATTATATTTGTAAGAGATAATTATTGTATATATGTAGCCGGTAGTGTCGGATAGATATACGAGAACTTATTGTTCGACCAATCTCTCGGAGAAGGAGAGGTGGTCGATATCACTTCTCTCTGTATGCATATATGTTCATGACGATCTTCTGTTTCCTTCGTTTGCTTACTAGCTAGTGTGTCTAGTCCTCTCTATACGTATGTATAGTACGTAGCGTCGACCAAGCACGGACATAAGAGAGGACACTTCTCTCTATTAATTATAGCTAGCTAACACAATATATGAAACACCTAAATTAACCCCCCAAAACACCCAAAACCCCCAAACCCCCCCCCCTTCAAAAAAAACAAAAACCCCAGCCACAGAAATGTTGACGCGTGGATGCCTATTGGTCCCGGTTGGTGCCACCAACCGGGACCAAAGGGTCTCCTGCCTGGGCTCCGCGCACAGGCCATGTGGAGGCCCATCAGTCCCGGTTCTGGATTGAACCGGGACTAAAGCGCCGTGGCATTAGTACCGACCCTTTAGTCCCGGTTCAGGAACCGGGACAAAAGGCCCTTACGAACCAGGACAACAGGCCCTTTTTGTTGGGTCTCGTAGTAATTTCAAAAAATTTCCTACGCACACGCAAGATCATGTGATGCATAGCAACGAGGGGGAGAGTATTGTCTACGTACCCAACGCAGACCGACTGCGGAAGCGATGACACGACATAGAGGAAGTAGTCGTACGTCTTCACGATCCAACCGATCAAGCACCGAAACTACGGCACCTCCGAGTTCGAGCACACGTTCAGCTCGATGACGATCCCCGGACTCCGATCCAGCAAAGTGTCGGGGAAGAGTTCCGTCAGCACGACGGCGTGGTGACGATCTTGATGAACTATAGCAGCAGGGCTTCGCCTAAACTCCGCTACAGTATTATCGAGGAATATGGTGGCAGGGGGCACCGCACACGGCTAAGGAATAGATCACGTGGATCAACTTGTGTGTCTTTGGGGTGCCCTCTACCTAGTATAAAGGAGCCAAGGGGGGAGGCGGCCGGCCAAGGAGGAGGGCGCAGGAGGAGTCCTACTCCTACCGGGAGTAGGACTCCCCCCCCCAATCCTATTCCAACTAGGATTTCCAAGGGGGAAAGAGGGAGAGGGGTGGGCCGGCCACCTCTCCTAGTCCTAATAGGACTAGGGGAAGGGGGAGGCGCGGCCCTTATGGGCAGCCCTTTCTCTTTCCACTAAGGCCCAATAAGGCCCATATGGCTCCCGGGGGGTTCCGGTAACCTCCCGATAATCCGGTAAAATCTGATTTCACCCGGAACACTTCCGATATCCAAATATAGGCTTCCAATATATCAATCTTTACGTCTCGACCATTTCGAGTCCTCGTCATGTCCGTGATCACATCCGGGACTCCGAAAAACTTCGGATACATCAAAATGCATAAACTCATAATATAACTGTCATCGTACCTTAAGCGTGCGGACCCTACGGGTTCGAGAACAATGTAGACATGACCGAGACATGTCTGTCAATAACCAATAGCGGGACCTGGATGCCCATATTGGCTCCTACATATTCTACGAAGATCTTTATCGGTCAGACCGCATAACAACATACGTTGTTCCCTTTGTCATCGGTATGTTACTTGCCCGAGATTCGATCGTCGGTATCCAATACCTAGTTCAATCTCGTTACCGGCAAGTCTCTTTACTCGTTCCGTAATACATCATCTCACAACTAACATATTTAGTTGTAATGCTTGCAAGGCTTATGTGATGTGTATTACCGAGAGGCCCAGAGATACCTCTCGCGACAATCGGAGTGACAAATCTAATCTTCGAAATAACGGCCAACCCAACATCTACCTTTGGAGACACCTGTAGTACTCCTTTATAATCACCCAGTTACGTTGTGACGTTTGGTAGCACCCAAAGTGTTCCTCCGGCAAACGGGAGTTGCATAATCTCATAGTCATAGGAACATGTATAAGTCATGAAGAAAAGCAATAGCAACATACTAAACGATCGGGTGCTAAGCTAATGGAATGGGTCATGTCAATCAGATCATTCAACTAATGATGTGACCTCGTTAATCAAATAACAACTCATTGTTCATGGTTAGGAAACATAACCATCTTTGATTAACGAGCTAGTCAAGTAGAGGCATACTAGTGACACTTTGTTTGTCTATGTATTCACACATGTATTATGTTTCCGGTTAATACAATTCTAGCATGAATAATAAACATTTATCATGAAATAAGGAAATAAATAATAACTTTATTATTGCCTCTAGGGCATATTTCCTTCAGTCTCCCACTTGCACTAGAGTCAATAATCTAGATCACATCACCATGTGATTAACATCGATAGTTCACATCATCATGTGATTAACACCCATAGTTCACATCGCCATGTGACCAACACCCAAAGGGTTTACTAGATTCAGTAATCTAGTTCACATCGCTATGTGATTAACACCCAAGGAGTACTAAGGTGTGATCATGTTTTGCTTGTGAGAGAATCTTAGTCAACGGGTCTGCCACATTCAGATCCGCATGTATTTTGCAAATTTCTATGTCAACAATGCTCTGCATGTAGCTACTCTAGCTAATTGCTCCCACTTTCAATATGTATCTAGACCGAGACTTAGAGTCATCTAGATTAGTGTCAAAACTTGCATCGGCATAACCCTTTACGACGAACCTTTTTTTTCACTTCCATAATCGAGAAACATATCCTTATTCCACTAAGGATAATTTTGACCGCTGTCCAGTGATCTACTCCTAGATCACTATCGTACTCCCTTGCCAAACTCAGTGGTAGGGCATACAATAGATCTGGTATACAGCATGGCATACTTTATAGAACCCATGACTGAAGCATAGGGAATGACTTTCATTCTCTTTCTATCTTCTGCCGTGGTCGGGCTTTGAGTCTTACTCAACTTCACACCTTGTAACACAGGTAAGAAACTTTTTTCTTTGACTGTTCCATTTTGAACTACTTCAAAATCTTGTCAAGGTATGTACTCATTGAAAAACTTATCAAGCATCTTGATCTATCTCTATAGATCTTGAAGCTCAATATGTAAGCAGCTTCACCGAAGTCTTTCTTTGAAAAACTCATTTCAAACACTCCTTTTATGCTTTACAGAATAATTCTACATTATTTCCGATCAACAATATGTCATTCACATATACTTATCAGAAATGCTGTAGTGCTCCCACTCACTTTCTCGTAAATACAGGCTTCACCGCAAGTCTGTATAAAACTATATGCTTTGATCAACTCATCAAAGCATATATTCCAACTCCGAGATGCTTGCACCAGTCCACAGATGGATCGCTGGAGTTTGCACATTTTGTTAGCACATTTCGGATTGACAAAACCTTCTGGTTGCATCGTATACAACTCTTCTTTAGTAAATCCATTAAGGAATGCAGTTTTGTTTATCCATTTGCCAGATTTCATAAAATGCGGCAATTGCTAACATGATTCGGACAGACTTAAGCATAGATATGAGTGAGAAAATCTCATCGTAGTCAACACCTTGAACTTTGTCGAAAACCTTTTGCGACTATTCTAGCTTTGTAGATAGTAACACTACTATCAGCGTCCGTCTTCCTCTTGAAGATCCATTTATTCTCAATTGCTTGCCGATCATCGGGCAAGTCAACCAAAGTCCATACTTTGTTCTCATACATGGATCCCATCTCAGATTTCATGGCTTCAAGCCACTTTGCGGAATCTGGGCTCACCATCGCTTCTTCATAGTTCGTAGGTTCATCATGATCTAGTAGCATGACTTCCAGAACGGGATTACCGTACCAGTCTGGCACGGATCTTACTCTGGTTGATCTACGAGGTTCAGTAGTATCTTGTTCTGAAGTTTCATGATCATCATCATTAGCTTCCTCACTAACTAGTGTACGTGTCACAGAAACATTTTTCTGTGATGTACTACTTTCGAATAAGGGAGCAGGTACAGTTACCTCGTCAAGTTCTACTTTCCTCCCACTCACTTCTTTCGAGAGAAACTCCTTCTCCAGAAAGTTTCCGAATTTAGCAACAAAAGTCTTGCCTTCGGATCTGTGATAGAAGGTGTATCCAATAGTTTCCTTTGGATATCCTATGAAGACGCACTTTCCCGATTTGAGTTTGAGCTTATCAGGATGAAACCTTTTCATATAAGCATCGCAACCCCAAACTTTAAGAAATGACAGCTTAGGTTTCTTGCCAAACCATAGTTCATACGGTGTCGCCTCAACGGATTTAGATGGTGCCCTATTTAACGTGAATGCAGCTGTCTCTAATGCATAAACCCAAAACGATAGTGGTAGATCGGTAAGAGACATCATAGATCGCACCATATCTAATAAAGTACGGTTATGACGTTCGGACACACCATTACATTGTGGTGTTCCAGGTGGCATGAGTAGTGAAACTATTTCACATTGTTTTTAACTGAAGGCCAAACTCGTAACTCAAATACTCTTCTCTACGATCAGATCGTAGAAACTTTATTTTCTTGTTACGATGATTTTTCACTTCACTCTGAAATTCTTTGAACTTTTCAAATGTTTCAGACTTGTGTTTCATCAAGTAGATATACTCATATCTGCTCAAATCATCTATGAAGATCAGAAAATAATGATACCTATCGCGAGCCTCAATATTCATCGGACCACATACATCAGTATGTATGATTTCCAACAAATCTGTTGCTCGCTCCATTGTTCCGAAGAACAGAGTCTTAGTCATCTTGCCCATGAGGCATGGTTCGCAAGCATCAACTGATTCATAATCAAGTGATTCCAAAATCCCATCAGCATGGAGTTTCTTCATGCGCTTTACACCAATATGACCTAAATTGCAGTGCCACAAATAAGTTGCACTATCATTATTAACTTTGCATCTTTTGGTTTCAATATTATGATTATGTGTATCACTACGATCGAGATCCAACGAACTATTTTCATTGGGTGTGTAACCATATAAGGTTTTATTCATGTAAAGAGAACAACAATTTATTCTCTTACTTAAATGAATAACCGTATCACAATAAACATGATCAAATCATATTCATGCTTAACGCAAACACCAAATAACACTTATTCAGATTCAACACTAATCCCGAAAGTATAGGGAGTGTGCGATGATGATCATATCAATCTTGGAACCACTTCCAACACACATCGTCACTTTACCCTTAACTAGTCTTTGTTTATTCTGCAACTCCCGTTTCGAGTTACTAATCTTAGCAACTGAACTAGTATCAAATACTGAGGGGTCGCTATAAACACTAGTAAAGTACACATCAATGACATGTATATCAAATATACTTATGTTCACTTTGCCATCCTTCTTATCTGCCAATCACTTGGGGTAGTTTCGCTTCCAGTGACCAGTCCCTTTGCAGTAGAAACACTTAGTCTCAGGCTTAGGACCAGACTTGGGCTTCTTCACTTGAGCAGCAACTTGCTTGCCGTTCTTCTTGAAGTTCCCCTTCTTCCCTTGCCCTTTTATTGAAACTAGTGGTCTTGTCTACCATCAACACTTGATGCTCTTTCTTGATTTCTACCTTCATCGATTTCAACATCACGAAGAGCTTGGGAATCACTTTAGTCATCCCTTGCATATTATAGTTCATCACGAAGTTCTACTAACTTGGTGATGGTGACTAGAGAATTCTGTCAATCACTATTTTATCTGGAAGATTAACTCCCACTTGATTCAAGCGATTGTAGTACCCAGACAATCTGAGCACATGCTCACTAGTTGAGCGATTCTCCTCCATCTTTTATCTATAGAACTTGTTGGAGACTTCATATCTCTCAACTCGGGTATTTGCTTGAAATATTAACTTCAATTCCTGGAACATCTCATATGGTCCATGACATTCAAAACGTCTTTGAAGTACCGATTCTAAGCCGTTTAAGCATGGTGCACTTAAACTATCAAGTAGTCATCATATTGAGCTAGCCAAACGTTCATAACGTCTGTATCTGCTCCTGCAATAGGTCCGTCACCTAGCGGTGCATCAAGGACATAATTCTTCTGTGCAGCAATGAGGATAAACCTCAGATCACGGATCCAATCCGCATCATTGCTACTAACATCTTTCAACACAATTTTCTCTAGGAACATATCAAAATAAACACAGGGAAGCAACAACGCGAGCTATTGATCTACAACATGATTTGCAAAATACTACCAGGACTAAGTTCATGATAAAATTAAAGTTCAATTTAATCATATTACTTAAGAACTCCCACTTAGATAGACATCCCTCTAATCCTCTAAGTGATTACGTGATCCAAATCAACTAAACCATGTCCGATCATCACGTGAGATGGAGTAGTTTCATCGGTGAACATCATTATGTTGATCATATCTACTATATGATTCACGCTCGACCTTTCGGTCTCCGTGTTCCGAGGCCATATCTGTATATGCTTGGCTCGTCAAGTATAACCTGAGTATTCCGCGTGTGCAACTGTTTTGCACCCGTTGTATTTGAACATAGAGCCTATCACACCCGATCATCACGTGGTGTCTCAGCACGAAGAACTTTCACAACGGTGCATACTCAGGGAGAACACTTCTTGATAATTTAGTGAGAGATCATCTTATAATGCTACCGTCAATCAAAGCAAGATAAGATGCATAATAAGATAAACATCACATGCAATCAATATAAGTGATATGATATGGCCATCATCATCTTGTGCCTGTGATCTCCATCTCCGAAGCACCGTCATGATCACCATCGTCACCGGCGCGACACCTTGATCTCCATCGTAGCATCGTTGTCGTCTCACCAATCTTATGCTTCCACGACTATCACTACCGTTTAGTAATAAGGTAAAGCATTACATCACGATTGCATTGCATACAATAAAGCGACAACCATATGGCTCCTGCCAGTTGCCGATAACTTGGTTACAAAACATGATCATCTCATACATTAAAATTCAGCATCATGCCTTGACCATATGACATCACAACATGCCCTGCAAAAACAAGTTAGACGTCCTCTACTTTGTTGTTGCATGTTTTACGTGGCTGCTACGGGCTTAAGTAAGAACCAATCTCACCTACGCATCAAAACCACAACGATAGTTTGTCAAATAGACTCCGTTTTAACCTTCGCAAGGACCGGGCGTAGCCATACTTGGTTCAACTAAAGTTGGAGAGACAGTCGCCCGCAAGCCATCTCTGTGCAAAGCACGTCGAGGGAACCGGTCTCGCGTAAGCGTACGCGTAAGGTTGGTCCGGGTCGTCTCGTCCAACAATACCGCCGAACCAAAGTATGACATGCTGGTGGGCAGTATGACTTGTATCGTCCACAACTCACTTGTGTTCTACTCGTGCATATAACATCAACATAAATAACCTAGGCTCGGATGCCACTGTTGGGTTTCGTAGTAATTTCAAAAAAACTCCTACGCACACGCAAGATCATGTGATGCATAGCAACGAGGGGGAGGGTATTGTCTACGTACCCAACGCAGACCGATTGCGGAAGCGATGACACGACATAGAGGAAGTAGTCGTACGTCTTCACGATCCAACCGATCAAGCACCGAAACTACGGCACCTCCGAGTTCGAGCACACGTTCAGCTCGATGACGATCCCCGGACTCCGATCCAGCAAAGTGTCGGGGAAGAGTTCCGTCAGCACGACGGCGTGGTGACGATCTTGATGAACTACAGCAGCAGGGCTTCGCCTAAACTCCGCTACAGTATTATCGAGGAATATGGTGGCAGGGGGCACCGCACACGGCTAAGGAATAGATCACATGGATCAACTTGTGTGTCTTTGGGGTGCCTCTACCTCAGTATATAAAGGAGCCAAGGGGGGGAGGCTGGCCGGCCAAGGAGGAGGGCGCAGGAGGAGTCCTACTCCTACCGGGAGTAGGACTCCCCCCCCCCCAATCCTATTCCAACTAGGATTTCCAAGGGGGAAAGAGGGAGGGGGGTGGCCGGCCACCTCTCCTAGTCCTAATAGGACTAGGGGAAGGGGGGAGGCGCGCAGCCCTTATGGGCAGCCCTTTCACCTTTCCACTAAGGCCCAATAAGGCCCATATGGCTCTCGGGGGGTTCCGGTAACCTCCCGGTAATCCGGTAAAATCCCGATTTCACCCGGAACACTTCCGATATCCAAATATAGGCTTCCAATATATCAATCTTTACGTCTCGACCATTTCAAGACTCCTCGTCATGTCCGTGATCACATCCGGGACTCCGAACAACCTTCGGTACATCAAAATGCATAAACTCATAATATAACTGTCATCGTAACCTTAAGCGTGCGGACCCTATGGGTTCGAGAACAATGTAGACATGACCGAGACATGTCTCCGGTCAATAACCAATAGCGGGACCTGGATGCCCATATTGGCTCCTACATATTCTACGAAGATCTTTATCGGTCAGACCGCATAACAACATACGTTGTTCCCTTTGTCATCGGTATGTTACTTGCCCGAGATTCGATCGTCGGTATCCAATACCTAGTTCAATCTCGTTACCGGCAAGTCTCTTTACTCGTTCGGTAATACATCATCTCACAACTAACATATTAGTTGTAATGCTTGCAAGGCTTATGTGATGTGTATTACCGAGAGGGCCCAGAGATACCTCTCCGACAATCGGAGTGACAAATCCTAATCTCGAAATACGCCAACCCAACATCTACCTTTGGAGACACCTATAATGCTCCTTTATAATCACCCAGTTACGTTGTGACGTTTGGTAGCACCCAAAGTGTTCCTCCGGCAAACGGGAGTTGCATAATCTCATAGTCATAGGAACATGTATAAGTCATGAAGAAAAGCAATAGCAACATACTAAACGATCGGGTGCTAAGCTAATGGAATGGGTCATGTCAATCAGATCATTCAACTAATGA